>NC_040893.2:19959861-19997368 GCF_900634795.4 Betta splendens | reverse complement strand
TGCACGGTATAACACCTGAACACACCGCTACACGGTATAACACCTGAACACACCGCTACACAACACCTGAACACACCGCTACACAACACCTGAACACGCCGCTGCACGGTGTAACACCTGAACACGCCGCTGCACGGTGTAACACCTGAACACGCCGCTGCACGGTGTAACACCTGAACACGCCACTACACATCACTGCACGGTGTAACACCTGAACACGCCACTACACGGTACAACACCTGAACACGCCGCTGCACGGTACAACACCTGAACACGCCGCTGCACGGTACAACACCTGAACACGCCACTACACATAACACCTGAACACGCCACTACACATAACACCTGAACACGCCACTGCACGGTGTAACACCTGAACACGCCACTGCACGGTGTAACACCTGAACACGCCACTACACATCACTGCACGGTGGTACACCTGAACACGCCACTACACATCACTGCACGGTGGTACACCTGAACACGCCACTACACGGTATAACACCTGAACACACCACTACACGGTATAACACCTGAACACACCACTACACATCACTGCACGGTGGTACACCTGAACACGCCACTACACATCACTGCACGGTGGTACACCTGAACACGCCACTACACGGTATAACACCTGAACACACCACTACACGGTATAACACCTGAACACACCGCTACACAACACCTGAACACGCCGCTGCACGGTGTAACACCTGAACACGCCGCTGCACGGTGTAACACCTGAACACGCCGCTGCACGTTACAACACCTGAACACGCCGCTGCACGTTACAACACCTGAACACGCCGCTGCACGTTACAACACCTGAACACGCCACTACACATAACACCTGAACACGCCACTACACATCACTGCACGGTGTAACACCTGAACACGCCACTGCACGGTGTAACACCTGAACACGCCACTACACATCACTGCACGGTGTTACACCTGAACACACCACTACACAACACCTGAACACGCCACTGCACGGTGTAACACCTGAACACGCCGCTACACGGTATAACACCTGAACACGCCGCTACACGGTATAACACCTGAACACACCACTGCACGGTATAACACCTGAACACACCACTACACATAACACCTGAACACGCCACTGCACGGTGTAACACCTGAACACGCCACTGCACGGTGTAACACCTGAACACGCCACTGCACGGTGTAACACCTGAACACGCCACTACACATCACTGCACGGTGGTACACCTGAACACGCCACTACACATCACTGCACGGTGGTACACCTGAACACACCACTACACAACACCTGAACACGCCACTGCACGGTGTAACACCTGAACACGCCGCTACACGGTATAACACCTGAACACGCCGCTACACGGTATAACACCTGAACACGCCGCTACACGGTATAACACCTGAACACGCCACTGCACATAACACCTGAACACGCCACTGCACATAACACCTGAACACACCACTGCACGGTGTTACACCTGAACACACCACTACACAACACCTGAACACACCACTACACAACACCTGAACACACCACTACACATAACACCTGAACACACCACTACACGGTGTAACACCTGAACACGCCACTACACGGTGTAACACCTGAACACACTTTGCTCCACCGCTAAAATCAATGTTAATGGCTAGTTTCTGTCTCCATCAGAGCTCGAGCTATGAAGCTGCAGAGGGGGCAGCAGTCCACTGTCCGGGCAAAGGTCGACATCGACAGGTAAGATGCACCTGATCTGAGGTTACCTTTGCAGCTATTTGTCTGTGAAGCTGAACAGAACATCCTGCTGGGTTCTGATCCTGCTCTGGGTTTTTGTTGCATGTGTTGTTTGAAGTATGGCCCAGGTTGGTCTTTGCTCAGTGCTTCAGGTAGAAGCTGTGTCCCAGTGTCGCTATACTTTGACCGTGGCCACTGGCCTTTGTTTTTCAGCCCATCCAGCGCTCCGACCTCCAGATCGGCATCTCCTAAAAACGAGGCTTGCGGGTCCTCGGAGCAACGGCGCACTCGACTCTTCAGGTTGGAACCAG
This sequence comes from Betta splendens, assembly GCF_900634795.4. Classification (NCBI taxonomy): domain Eukaryota; kingdom Metazoa; phylum Chordata; class Actinopteri; order Anabantiformes; family Osphronemidae; genus Betta; species Betta splendens. Next base: position 19,995,316 of record NC_040893.2, on the reverse strand, counting down.
ACCTAAAACACTTTTATTTCTGATGTTAGACGTTAACTCAATTACACCAGTTCTTGTTTTTCTCAGGTCAGTGTCGCTTTCGTCACCAAGGTTTCTGAGTTCCATCAGAAATATGTTTGAGTGAGTCGTGGTTCTAGGTTTCACATTAAATTCAAAGTTTGTTTTATCTGTTCTTGGCTCCACAGTTTGTTGTTTTTGTCAATTGAACACAATTGACGAGCTTGAGACTGAAAAGCCAATAAGTGTTTGTTTGTGACGTCAACAGGAAGAGACGAGGTCGCTCGTTCTGCAGCCTGGAGGAGGATTCAATGGGACCCGTAGGGATCTGTCTCGCAGCCAGAGTACCTGTTAGAGCTCTGCAAGTCCTGGTAAACACCAGCGTCACAGCATTACATCATTGATGTAAGACTGTGTTACACCTGAACTCATCCTGTGTTGAAAAGCTTTAGTGAAGGAAAACGTACAAATGACCCACGTATGAGTGAAGGAGATTCTGGTTCTGCTGCACCTACATCAGGGGGTTGGCCCTGCCTTTGAACGGCCACAAGCTGCAAGTCCGTTCCTCTCCTGGTCCTGTTGCTGCAACTGCTGTTTCTCTATCCTAGGAGGCCCATGAGCAAGGCATCAACGCTGTGAGGTTCAGCTCCAGGTCAGACCTGTTGGCGACGGGAGGCACAGACCGGGTCATTAAGCTGTGGGAGGTCAGAGCAGGTATGTGCTGCGTTGGCATCAGTCTAATAATGTCTGATAAACGGTTCTGACCCAACTTGTGGTATCTTCAGGCTCCTTGACTCACAGAGCCACTCTGGACGGAAGCACCGAGGGGATCACCTGCATTGAGTTTGACCCAATTGTGAGTACAGCACCCGAACGTGGGCCGGTGCTCTCCGGTTCCAGGACCAGTGTGACGTGTCTCTGTTCGCAGGGCGCCCGAGTCCTCGCCGCCTCCTACGATAAGTCTGCTCTGCTGTGGCGGGTGGACAACTCTGTTCCCAAGGTAACAAACAGAGCAGATGCACGATACACAGAACCGGGCTCGGAATGCTGAGTGATGAGCAGTTTCTCAGCTCACTCTGACAGGTCACAACAGGAAGGTCACAGCTGCGAGGTTCAGCAGTTCGTCTCATCAGGTGGTGACGGGAAGCGCGGACCGGACCATCAGACTGTGGGACCTGCAGCGAGCCGCCTGTGAGTGTCACCAGTAACGGATCCAGCACTCACGGCTGATTGGCTGTGACTGACGGGCCTGATGATGTCACTGCAGGTGTGCAGGAGGTGGAAGTGGCGTCTTACTGCAGCGATCTGGTTTGTTCTGAGAACCGAATCATCAGCGGTCACTATGACAGCAAGATCCGAGTCTGGGACAGCAGGTGAGTCTGATCAAGACGGTACAGGAACCTCTGCGGTGTCAGACAGACAGAGAGTAGGTGTGTTCTTCTTGTTTTCACTCCTTGCCTGGACCGTCTCCATAGCAACCCACTGTCTCTTCCTGGTACATAGCAACAGTATAGCTCTCAGCCCCCCCAAGAACTAACAGCTCTCCACCAATCACAGGGCACCACTCTGCCTCCCTGGCTCCTGATTGGGCAGTTCTACTCTTCATCACCTGTGATTGGTCAATTGTTAAAATGTCAGCATTTAAACTTACCACTGAGAATAAACCAGAAAGACAGTTAAGTAGCAGTAAAATAAGTGTGTGTGTGTGTGTGTGTGTGTGTGTGGTGTTGTGTGGGTGTGTGTGTGTGTGTGTGGTGTGTGTGTGTGTGTGTGTGTGTGTAGCAGCTCTCTAACATGTGTTACATCCAGGGTGGGGAGCTGCATCCAGGAGCTTCCTGCTCAGGGTAAAGTCACGTCGCTGGACATCAGCCCTGACCAGCGGCAGCTGCTCAGCTGCTGCCGTGACGACTGTCTCCAGCTGCTGGACCTGAGGCGCTGCAGCAACGCTCGCGTTTGCTTCAGGTGGAAACATGACACTGAGGAAGGCTCGTTGTGGCTTTAAAGAGCAGCTGCTGATTCTGTGTTTGTGTCTCAGAGCTGACGGGTTTAAATGTGGCAGTGACAGCACCAAGGCTGTGATCAGGTGAGCCTTTCCTGACTGTACAGACGATAACAGCGATGCCCCGCGGCTCAGGCTCAGCTTTCACTGCTCCTGCAGCACAGCCCGTTGACTCTAACCATCTGTTTCCATCTTCAGTCCAGACAGTTGTTTTTTGGCAGCTGGATCAGCAGATGGCGCTGTTTTCATCTGGAACGCCACCACTGGCAACCTGGAAACTCACCTGCCTGACAAACACAGGTACGGTCGCTTCAGTCAGGGTTTAATGTGTGACTGAGCCCAGCTCCAGACTCAGTGAAGCCGCTGTGTGTCCAGTGTTTGAACAGCAGCTCTTTTGTGCTTCTTGTCTCCTCTAGTCTCTTCATGACGCCTGGTGTGTGTATTTAAATGTCTGTAGCCTCTTCACACTCTGACCCCCGTCCCTCCTCTGTCCCAGCTCATCCATCAGCGCCGTGTCCTGGTCTCTGTCTGGTGAATATCTGGTCAGCGTGGACCGGAGCCGGTGGGCCGTGCTGTGGAGTGACCTCTGACCCGGTGGTGGTGCAGCCGATGGCTCAGCTCGACGTTCCTGGTTCTTCTGAGCTGGTTGTTGTGTGGACTGAAGGAGTAGCAGACGTTCTGCTCTGTGCTCTGTGCCAAACCTGGACGTTTTACTAATGGATTGACATTAAACCTCTTCGTATTGAGTGACAGAGGCAGAACTGCTCCAGAGGCTTCAAAGGCTTCTACTCTGACTAAAACCTTCTGTGTTTGTTCATGTTCCATTTCATGTGTTTATTTAAAAAGAAGCTATGAGGAATTAAACTGAGCAGCAACAGTTTGATCCTGAGGTTTTTAGGCCAATAATCTTGTGTTGTTTTATTTTCCCACATTTTGAGACGAAAGTTCTGTGGCATTTAATATTTATTGGTTCCAAACAGTAAAAAAAAACAAGTGTTTGCTTAAAGCCTTGGACCTTATTCATTTTCCCAGATATTTGATTGTTTGGGTCATTTCGTGCATCAGATCGAACCTTTAGTAAAACTCTGACGGAGCAGCTTTCCTTTTCCAGAACCCAGCACTGAGACGGGCCGTTGGCTTCGAGCTGATGTTTTCTGTTCTGTCAGTCATGGGTGAAAAGTGTTTTCAATAAGGTTTGGTTTCTGCTGCAGCGACTGACCAGTAGACTGTCCTCATTCAATTGTCCGTCCTTTGTCTCCTCTGCTCTGGGCCGTTTTATTTTTAATTTTGTGACTGACTGGCAAAGTCCCGTCAGCTCTAAACATTTGAGGTGTGATGTGGACAAACGTCGGAGCTGCAGGCGTTTTCGTAACGAGGCTCCAGTAGCAGCTGCTGCCTTCTCACGCACTCGGACCCAGCTTCTTATGAGGTTCCACCATGAGCTTTGCTGCCACCAGTTCTGATAGACCAGGAGCAGTTCTGGAGATGTTCTGACCCAATCCTCTAGCCCACCCCAGTCCAGTCATCACACTCTGCGTCTGACTTGAACGCAGAGGAGAATGTTGGGGCTGAAGCAGCTTCTGGCTCAGTCTGTCTTTGCCTCAACAGATCGATCTCTGCTTCACTCTCAGGTGCTCACTGTCCTTCACTGGAAGCAAAGTCTTAAACCAGTTACCGGAGGAGACCCAAGTTTAGCTGGACACGGTGAAGGTGTGATGAAACAACAGAGCGGACACTGTCTTCACCGAAGACAGGAGGGACTGGAGTCGAGGAAAACCTGAGCCCAGCGGCTTTAAAAGGTCACAACTGAACAGCAGTTGAGTGAGTGAAGTTTGCTCCTAAAGACGACGCCATAGTGTAAACGTTTCTGGTTTTGACTTAGAAGTTTGGAACATTTCAATTATCTATATTTAATTACTGAGAGATGCAGGTCAGAAATAAAATCTGTCCCCTTGGTATTTTAACACTGTTTTCTGCTAATGAAATCCGATTGAGGTCGGGGGGGTGGGGGAGGAGGAGGCTGCTTTAGTCAGTCAGTTGTTCTGTGGGTTGGAGCTCAGATGGAGGTTTTTCCTCCCACTGAGGCGAATCCGACGGCATGACGATTACTTCCTGAGAGAGAGAGAGGCTGAGAGAGAGACTTCCCCCGCTCAGTTTCCACGGTGACGGCATCCCCTCCATCCTCCTCCTTCATCATCATCTCACTGCGCTGCTGTTCACTCGCTGCGTTGTCACGATGGGCGATAAAGGAACCAGGTAAGATGCAATGTGTGTGTGTGTTTATCTGTTGTTTGTGCTTCACATTGTTCTGCTGCCGGTTCCTCACAAAAGCCTTAGCTGTGTGTGTTTGCTGTAACGTTACATAAGGCTCAGCAGCACTGTGACGTCTCCCTGAGCAACACACTCATGGCTTCTTCCTCCACAGGCCGTTTGTTAATGCATGTGTTCATCCTGGAAGCACTGGTCTGTAAATCGTATACGCAGCACCGGCAGTAGAGTAGATACCAGCAGTAGATACTCTGTAGTGGATACTCGGCAGTAGACACTCTGTAGTGGATACTCAGCAGTAGATACTCTATAGTAGATACTCAGCAGTAAATAATCTGTAGTAGATACTCTTTAGTAGATGCTCAGCAGTAAATATTCAGCAGTGGATACTCAGCATTAGATACTGAGCAGTAGATACTCGGTAGTGGATACTCAGCAGTAGACACTCTGTAGTGGATACTCAGCATTAGATACTCTGTAGTAGATACTCAGCATTAGATACTCAGCATAAGATACTTAGCAGTAGATACTCAGCAGTAGATACTCAGCAGTAGATACTCTGTAGTGGATACTCGGCAGTAGACACTCTGTAGTGGATACTCAGCAGTAGATACTCTATAGTAGATACTCAGCAGTAAATAATCTGTAGTAGATACTCTTTAGTAGATGCTCAGCAGTAAATATTCAGCAGTGGATACTCAGCATTAGATACTGAGCAGTAGATACTCGGTAGTGGATACTCAGCAGTAGACACTCTGTAGTGGATACTCAGCATTAGATACTCTGTAGTAGATACTCAGCATTAGATACTCAGCATAAGATACTTAGCAGTAGATACTCAGCAGTAGATACTCAGCATTAGATACTCTGTAGTAGATACTCAGCATTAGATACTCAGCATAAGATACTTAGCAGTAGATACTCGGCAGTAGATACTCTAGTGGCTACTCGGCAGTAGATACTTAGCAGTAAATAATCTGTAGTAGATACTCTTTAGTAGATGCTCAGCAGTAAATATTCAGCAGTAGATACTCAGCAGTAGATACTCAGCAGTAGATACTCTGTAGTGGATACTCAGCAGTGGTTACTCTGTAGTAGATACTCAGCATTAGATACTCAGCATTAGATACTCAGCATTAGATACTCAGCATAAGATACTCAGCACAAGATACTCAGCACAAGATACTCAGCACAAGATACTCAGCACAAGATACTCAGCACAAGATACTCAGCACAAGATACTCAGCACAAGATACTCAGCACAAGATACTCAGCACAAGATACTCTGCAGTAGATACTCTGCAGTAGATACTCTGCAGTAGATACTCTGCAGTAGATACTCAGCAGTAGATACTCAGCAGTAGATACTCTGTAGTAGATACTCTGTAGTAGATACTCAGCAGTAGATACTCTGTAGTAGTATACTAGTAGTAGATACTCAGCAGTAGATACTCTGTAGTAGTATACTAGTAGTAGATACTCTGTAGTAGATACTCTGTAGTAGATACTCAGCAGTAGATATCAGTTGTTTCAGTCTCATCAAAACCAAGGTGACTGGTTGAGATGAGCATGAAGAGGATGAGGAGGATGAAGATGTGTCTGCGTGTACACGTATCTTTACCACAGAGCGGAACACGTTTCATCATGTGGGTCTTATTTTACCGGTTCTAGTGAGTGTGAGTCTGCGCTCCGAGTTCCGACCTGACGTGTGCTGGTGAGTGTGTGTCTGTGTGAGCGGTTCAAAGACCCGGAGCGTCGTGTCAGGAGAATATTAACGAGCGACTGTGACGACTCTGACATACTGAGCAGCTCATTCTACAGAAACACAGAGCAAACACCACTTATGACCCGGTTTTCTATGGAGGCAGGTTCTGAGCCACAGCTCTCAAGTTACTGGAGTCATTTAGAATGTGTTCCTGAACTGGACCAGAGCAGCAGCAGCAGGGATGGGGAAAACTCGCTGGGTGGTTCTGGTGGATCAGTCTTTTTCTCTTTCTCCACTTGTTGGTTCTGATTTATTTCTACTTGGATTCCCAACCTCTGACCCGTAAGCCTGTGGCCCAGTCTCTGCTGGGTGTCAGACCAACCTCTGTGTTTCTGGTAAGTCTGATTCTGTGTGACTCGGCACATGTTGGACAGACAGAACCGGGCTATGAGGTAATGGGTTCCCAGGAAGTGGTCCAAAACCACACATGCCCAGTCTAACAGTGAGGCCCATTTTGTGCAGGCCTGCACTGGCAGCTCCGTGACTGGGTCGTGGGCTGTGAGGTCAGAACCTCTTTGAGTGTGAGTGAAAGTCGTTTTCACCAGCTGCTCCTCAGAGTTTCATATTTCTCCTCGTTTTAATTGTGACAGAACTCATTCACATTCAGTTTAAAGGTTCTGTCGCGCCGTCATCCTTGCGTCATTCATGTTGCAGCAGTGAAAGAGTTGGTTCTACAGAGTTTCACTGCCTCAACAAGGTCGTCAGCTGTAGCTGAGCGGTTCTGCCTGTGACTGGGTCGGTCACAACCCAGACCATGAAAATCTCAAGGCCCGAAAGCCCTCGTGTCTGTTTACTGTCTCTGCTGTTCTGTTTATTTCACCTCACACATAAATCAACTGATGAAAAAGTATAAACATGTTCTGGTCTTGGTTTTGTTCTGGTCAGAACTTCAGTAGTACTTCAGTAGCATAACTGTCATATAATGAGGTCCATTAAACCTTGGACTTATTGCACGGAGCTCTGCTGGTTAGATGCTGTGATTTCTGTGTTAAAATGTAATTGGCCTAATTGCGGCGCTGATGCTGAGCGAGGTCCCGGGAGCCCACAGCTTCCTGGTGCTGAGAGGAGGAGGAAGCGAGCGCTAATGGAGCCACAGCGGCTAATTTATGACAACATTAACGTGGGGGGGCTTAGACAGCAGCTCAGAGGAAATGGAGACGGATGATGATGAAGAACAGTAACCACTGCTGCTCCCTGTTTTATGAGTTAAAATGGGTTTTTAGCTCCACTGATTTTAGTTTATTTGAACGTGAGGATGAACTCGACCGTGAACGCTTCACTTTGTTCCTGTTTCCTTCAGCAGAGTTGAATGCTTGGTTCTGGTCTGGTGAGGAACGGGTCCACCTGCCAGAATTTCTGATTGATCTGTTAATGAGGCCTTTGGATTGTGTGTGGTTCTGCTCATGATGGCTGAGTGAAACGCAGCTGGTACCAGAACCGCTCGTTAGAACAGGGTGCTGTCTGTGACGGCAGGTGTCCAGTGAAGCTGATTGACTGTTTGACGTTCAACCTCCTAAACTCTGCATCCGAGTCACGAAACGCTTTGATTAATGTTACATAAATCATACTTAATACTGTAGGACCTGCCTTTGGAAACGTTCACGTGGAGGAACTACTGTAATGAAGACAGTTTTAAAAGTTTCAGAGTTGGTTCAGTGGGGGAAATTGAGGCCATTTGATAACAACTCAAACGTTGTGTGATCAGAACCAGAACATTGACGCGAGGTACCGATGGATGAGCGCTGATCCGCTTCTCCCTCTCTCTGCTTTCAGAGTGTTCAAGAAAGCCAGTCCCAATGGAAAGGTGAGTGTGCTCACAGAGCCAGCGGCTCGTCTCACATCTGGACAGTCCAGATGTGAGACGAGACGCTGCTACTGATCTGTGTATCAGCTTCCAGTGGTTTGTGTTTTCCTCCATCTCTTCATGAGGTTTGTTTGAAAACAGACACAAACACACAATAAGAATCAGAAAAAAGAAAGTCTTTAATAGTTCCCGTGGGAAAATCACACAACAGCACAAAGCACAACACAAAGGAGAAAAGCAAAAATACAGCTGCAAGAAAGAAAAGTCAACAATGTACGGGTGGGTAGAGTGAGAATGGAGGGACCGACCCACTGGGTTCTTCGGTGCCGCCGCCGTTAAGCTCAGTGTTGTGTTTGATCTTCAGCTCACAGTTTACCTGGGAAAGCGGGACTTTGTGGACCACGTGGACCTGGTGGAGCCCGTCGGTGAGACCTCTGCTAATGTGTCCTCCTGCTGCTGGTGCTCAGTACCAGAACCTACTGGTTCTGGCTCTTTGTGACTGTCTGACTTTGGTCCTACAGATGGAGTGGTTCTGATTGACCCAGAGTATCTGAAGGAGAGGAAAGGTAGGGGAGCTCTCCTGCTAAGGGGCGACGGAACCGGGTTCTGGGTTCTGACTGACCGCTCAGACAGTTCATGTTGATTAAAGCAGTCTCACAGAACCAGAACGCAGTTGGTTCACCAGGATCTGCTGTGTGTTTGCTCCTTGCAGTGTTTGTGACTCTGACCTGTGCGTTCCGCTACGGCCGCGAGGACCTGGACGTCCTCGGCTTGACCTTCCGCAAGGACCTGTTTGTGGCCAACGTCCAGGCGTTTCCTCCACTTCCTGAGGAGAAGAAGATTCTGACCCGTCTTCAGGAGCGTCTGATCAAAAAGCTGGGCGAGCACGCCCACCCTTCACCTTCGAGGTACTGACACCAGGACCCGGCTTCGGTCCTGACACACGAGGGTCCAGGTCTCAGTTCAAACATTCATTTCAGAACCAGGTCAAAACCAGAGCTTGTGTCTCGTGCACAAACAGCAGCTCAAGCTGTTGTTCCACCACTTTGACGCTGAGCTCATGAGCAGAAGCAGTTTGGAGCCTGAGCTGCGTTTGCTTTGTGCGTTTGTAGATTCCGCTGAACCTGCCGTGCTCCGTCACCCTGCAGCCGGGCCCCGAGGACACTGGGAAGGTAGCGTAGGCCTCGCTATCGGCTCGGCCCGGTACGACTCGCTCTCATTTCCCTGTGTCCTGCGTCCTCAGGCCTGTGGCGTGGACTTCGAGGTCAAAAGCGTTCTGTGCTGAAAAACGTTGAAGAAAAGATCCACAAAAAGGTAAACGTCCGTCAGGTGCCGCTCACACACCTGAAATATGAATGAATGGAGGCAGCGAATCAACCACAAGCATCCGAACGGGCCAGAATCCAATCAATGCGCATCGGTGAGCGTGGCTGTGATTAAATGGAGGATCAGCGTCCTGCTGTGTTGCAGGAACTCGGTGCGTCTGGTGATCAGGAAGGTGCAGTATGCGCCCGAGAAGCCGGGGCCGCAGCCCACGGCAGAGACCACCCGGCAGTTCCTGATGTCGGACAAACCGCTGCACCTGGAGGCGTCGCTGGACAAAGAGGTGAGTTCATTGGCCGAAGCTGGGCCGAGGCGCTGACCCTCGCTTCAGTGCAGAACAGAACAGAACGGGCTCGCGGCACAGAACCGCAGCGACCCGCTGCCTGCTTCCTCTGGTGTCTCCAGCTGCTCTCTGTGGCAGATCTACCTACCACGGATAGAGACCCATCAGCGTCAACGTGCACGTCACCAACAACACCAACAAGACCGTGAAGAAGATGAAGATATCAGGTGTGTGTGAGTGAGTGTGCGCGTGAGAGTGTGTGAGAGTGAGAGAGTGAGTGAGTGTGAGTGTGAGAGTGAGTGTGTGTGTGTGTGTGTGCATGAGTGAGTGAGTGAGTGAGTGAGTGAGTGAGTGAGTGAGCACGTGTGTGTGTGTGTGAGTGAGTGTGTGTGTTCGCCTGTGTGTTTGCGTGTGTGTGTGTGTGTATGTGTGTGTGTGTGTGTGAGTGTGTGTATGTGCATGCGCGAGTGAGTGAGTGAGTGAGTGAGCACGTGTGTGTGTGTATGTGAGTGAGTGAGTGAGTGAGTGAGTGAGTGAGCACGTGTGTGTGTGTGTGTGTGTGTGTGTGTGTATGTGAGTGTGTGTGAGTGAGTGAGTGAGTGAGTGAGTGAGTGAGTGAGTGAGTGAGTGAGTGAGTGAGTGAGCACGTGTGTGTGTTTGTGAGTGAGTGTGTGTGTTCGCCTGTGTGTTTGTGTGTGTGTGTGTGTGTGTGTATGTGTGTGTGTGTGAGTGTGTGTATGTGCATGCGCGAGTGAGTGAGTGAGTGAGTGAGCACGTGTGTGTGTGTGTGTGTGTATGTGAGTGAGTGAGTGAGTGAGTGAGTGAGTGAGTGAGTGGGTGAGTGAGCACGTGTGTGTGTGTGTGTGTGTGTGTGTGTGTGTGTGTGTGTGAGTGTGTGTGCATGGGTGTGGGAGTGAGTGAGTGCGTGTGTGAGAGTGAGAGTGTGAGTGTGTGTGTGTGTGTGTGCGTGTGTGTGTGTGTGTTTGCATGTTCGCGTGTGTGTGTTTGCGTGTAAGTGTGTGTGCATGCGTGTGTGAGTGTGTGTGTGTCACATTCAACAGTGATGTGTGTCTCCACAGTGCGACAGTACGCAGACATCTGCCTGTTTAACACGGCCCAGTACAAATGTCCAGTGGCCACAGAGGAGTCAGAGTGAGTCAGAGTCGCTCTTTATTAATTGTTTTTATAATTGTTACCATGAGGCTCCACTGACTAAAAAGGGCTGAAGGTTCCTGCACCAGTGTCCGGTCAGAACCTTCGTCTGTTACTGGTGTGGAGTTGATGGCCCGTTTCCATGACGACGCTTCTCTCTCTGCTCAGTGACGGTGGTCGCTTCCCAGCTCAACGTTCTGCAAAGTGTTCACCCTGACGCCGTTTCTGGCCAACAACCGGGAGAAAACGCGGCCTGGCTCTGGACGGGAAGCTGAAGCACGAGGACACCAACCTGGCCTCCAGCACCCTGTGAGTCCACACGCACCCGCCAGCTACTGAGCTGCAGCCGCGCGCAACGCAGGGACGTCACCAGCCTGTTCTTGTGCCCGAGCAGGTTACGGGACGGAGCCAACAAGGAGATCCTGGGCATCATCGTGTCCTACAAGGTTCAAGGTGAAGCTGGTTGTGTCACGAGGCGGGTCAGTACACGCTGGTTCCGTTCCGTTCTGTTCATCACGCTCCACTTCAGCTCTGTTGTTAGTTAATTAGTTCAAGCTCCTCCACACGTGAGTCTGTGTCAGAGCGATGAACAGAAGCGGCTCCGATCACAGTAAACGAGCAGCAGCTCTAACGTGTGGACTGTTTGATTTCAGGCTCCTGGGAGATCTGGCAGCGAGGTGAGCACTCGAAAGCACCACACAGATTCACAGAGGCCCCCTGAATGTCTCACTGCCAACCTTATGACTGTTGGTGTTTTCAGTGACGTCTCTGTGGAGCTGCCGTTCACATTAATGCACCCGAAGCCGGTGGAAGAATCCATCTACAGAGACGGTGAGACGGTCTGACCGGGAGGATGTGGAGGCTGATTTTCAATCAAATGAGCAGAAATCCTGAAGATCTTGTAGTCTCTCATGGATATTTCCCTTCTTTCATTCCCTTCCAGCTCCTGATGAAGCTCCGATCGACACAAACCTGATTGAGTTTGACACAAAGTAAGCTCCCGTCTCTCGTCTGTCTGTTTCTGTCCTTCCCTCCTCATCTGGCTGCTGCTTTATGGCTTTGCCGATAACCCTGAAAGCGGAGTTTCCCCTCCGCCTGCTGAAGCATTAGCCGTGATGGACTTGGCCTTAATGTGTGTTAATGCTGCTGCTGTGGGAGCTGCAGGAAATGGGCCATAAGCCGGGTCGGTGCCGTCAGCACAGCTTTGGAAGATAATGCTGGCGAACATCACAGATGACCATTTAAAACCCAAATGAGTGAAACGAAAGCAGAACCGTTGCCGTGGTAACCATGAACCAAACCTGAGCTACACGTCCACCCACAGTGACACGCTAGCGACTTAGCGGTCCACGAGGTTCACACTGGGCCGCCTCAGAACCAACCAAGCCTTGAGGATGGAGGTCGAACGTCTGAGGATGAACTGAGCTGATATCACGCTGCCAAAATGCACAGAAAACGCAGCTTAACGTTGGTGAAGTCAGCTGACACGTCTAATAAGAGTTGTTTGGACCAACTGAATCGGTACGTCATGGTTAGACAGTTTAGAGTTCAAACCTCACCTTGGGCACCGACTTTTAAAGTTTCAAGAAACCTGAAGTACTTTTGTGTACTTTTACAGATTTTATACTTTGACTCTTTTATCACCTTACTTTGACCCTCTTTCATCACGTTACCATAACGTGTGCTGGAAAGAGGAGCGAGACCAACGCTACCATCAGCTTTGTCTGGGAGTGAATCCCAGAACACTTCCCACATTAAATCAATGAAACGCCCACATCACACTTCATCTGCCAAACGACTCAAAGCGAACCACTGACACCACAACAGACATGAAAAAATCATCTACAATGGATTTGGATTATTACTGGGATTTTCCCCAAACGCGTTGACGTTAAGTGATTTCACAAACGGCAACAGCTGTGTTAAGGTCAAAGATGCCTGTCCTCTCTAAGTTGAGGGAACCAGTACCAATTGGAATGTGAGAGGACTAAGAACTGGCTGATCAGTGAGACCAGGTCTGTACCACCTTCTCTGGATCACATGGAGGATTCTCCTCTGGACCAAAATGATTGTTCTTCATTGTACCTTTTTCTCCCCGTTTCACTTCTTGTCCTCTAAACTGTCTCAAGTCGTCAAATACTCCTGTTGTTTGCTGGGTTCTTTGCAGTCTTCTAGATGTGGACGTGTACTGATGTCTATGTATATGTTCAAGTTTGAAAAGCACAATAAAAACAATATTACAAAAAATAAGACTTGAAAATTCTGATTCCGAGCGTTTTGAGTGGACTGGTGTCGTTGTCAGCTGAGGCCTCAGTCTGTTGTCGGGTGGTTTCACTCCCTGTTCCTTCTCTCCCCTCCGTCTCTTAGTGATGATGACATCATCTTTGAGGACTTCGCCCGCCAGCGGCTGATCGGTGCCAAAGATGAGAAGGATGAGGACGAGGAGCCCGTGGACTCGCCCAACCTGACGGACAGATAAAAGGCCGCTCGTTTCACTGCTGTTCGTAGTGCGGAGCTACCGGAGGTCACCTGTAGGTCCAACCACAGCCTGGACGCCCTTTAAACACTTGGTGGTCGCGTGTTTGTGTTCTTGTCATGTTCGTCGTCTCTGCATCCTGCCAGGGTGTAAAAGCTAGAATACACGGCCTTCAGACGGAGCAGCTCCCCACTCCTCAGCAGCGGCGGAAGCATTGGACCGGTCGAACGGTAACGGTATGACGGCTTGTAGCATGCTGCACTTTGTTCTGTGTTTCCATTAGGGAGCGAGGGAGTCTTGTGCTCAGATTAGTTTGATGTATCGTATCCGAGGCTCATGAACAACAACAACAACACTGCCAACTGTGGCTGATCTCAGCTATAACCTGGACCTTTACTGAAGTGGAAACACTGGAGAGAACCCAAAGGCTCGGTCTGCATGAACGCATCACCACTGTCACCAGTTACCGTTACCACTGTTTTAAAGGAACATCGTCCACGTCTTCTAGCCGACGTGAGCTCTGCAGGTCAAACGTCAAGTGTGGTTTCAAATGTGAGAGGAGTTAAAACCCTGACTCAACAAACTAAGTTTGCTCAATCTAAATTAGGAACTTTTACGCTTTTACGCCTCTGATATTTTCCTGATATCGAACCCAAAAGAAAGAAAGGAAAAGGGACAAGAGACGACGTCTGCCGCTCAGTCAGCTCGTTTTCAGCTCTTTTTCAGCTCCTACAGCTGCTGTTTCCTTACATCTCCACTGCAACAAGAAGCACATCCAGGATTAATGTAAATAATAATGAAGCTGCTTCACTGACCAAACTGAAGCCTCATTGTTTGACCACCAGCTAAGGACTTGCTTCTTTTTCTTACATGAGTCATGATTATAACGAAGATCACTTGCACTTTAGCTGCATTAAAACATTCTTAGGAACCAGGCTGCACAGCAGCGACTTCACCTGATGATACGTGTTCATGCTAACGCCACGTAATGTTCAAGAAGGTCGATGACGATTAATTAGACTGGCCACAAACAGAACAAACATCGTCTACATATAAAATCTGTCAGTTGTCAATTTTTTTCACTTTTTATCAGGAAACATTTTCTTGCTTTCACTTGGCTTTTATTTTGACAGGGCTACAGAGAGTAACTGTATATTCCAGTGTATCTTTAATAAAAGGATGTGTTTGGCTTCATCCTTTAATGGGATCAAATTAATACTAAATTAATTTCTAGCATGTAGATTCTGTTGACTCCAGACCAGTAAAGGCAAATGGCCACACACCCAGAACCTGGTTCTGCTGGAGACTTCTGGGAATGTTGTTGGTGTCCAAATATTTAGTTTGGGACTTTATTAGTTTAAAACGCTGCCCTTCCTGTCGACGCTGAAGGAGTGTCGACACAGCTGCAATTCACTTTGCTCAGTATCATTTAAAATTGTGACAATGGTGTGACAAACCAGCTCTGCGTTGTGACAGGTCGATGGTCGTCTGCGCTTCTTTTCAGATACCGTTTACTGGAACCACTCATCGTCTGGGGTCTGGATCCAGATTCCTTTAATTAAAGCAATAACGACTGTGGTTGGGACAAAACAAAACTCCTGTGTTCCACTCTGACAATGTTGTTCTTTATGGAATACTTTGATGTAAATCATTATCAGACTCAACAGATTCACAGGAATGTTTTTAAAATTAAACCGTTTTCAAAGTCCAAATCTAAATTTGCAGTAAATGATAAGACGACCTCTCAAGTTCGTTTTTCAGCAGGAACAATGCTTTTTCTCAGATTAAAAACTGTGAAGAAGCCATTTTGGATTTCTTTGGTCCGAACACCATATATTATGGGATTGACAGTCGCTGGGAGGAGAATGTACGTTAGGCCCATGAAGGTGTTGACATCTGTTTCTATGGGGATTCTTAGGTTGCGAGACAGGAAGGTGACGCTCCCCACCAGGTAGAAACACATCATAACCATCAGGTGAGTGGTGCAGGTGTGAAACGCCTTCAGACGCTCCTCGCCGGCCGCCCTGCGCAGGACCACACTCAGGATCCTCACGTAGGAGAAGAAGATGAGTGGGATGTCCACCCCCACGAAGCAGACGATCACGGCCAGGCCGGCCGCCTGGCTTGTGTCCGTGTCCAGCGCCAGGCTCACCAGCGCCATGTGGTCACAGTACAAGTGCTGGATGACGTTGGAGCCGCAGAACTGGAGCGAAGCTGCCAGACCGACCAGCACCGCCATGATGGAAACGCTGCGCAGCAGAGTGAACAGCAGCAGCCTCCCAAACATCAGGGAATTCATAATGCGGCCATAACGCAGCGGCAGGCAGATGGCCACGTACCGATCCAGAGCCATGACCACCAACAGCGTGGACTCCACCGACGACAGCAGGTGTGTGAAGAACATCTGGGTGAGGCAGCCACTCAGGGAAACGTGGTCCCAGCCCAGCAGCAGGTTGAGCAGCGCGCTGGGCATGATGGCGCTCACCACCAGCATGTCCACCAGGCACAGCACGCACACCAGCAGGTGCATGGGGCTGTGCAGAGCCTCCGCGCTGCCGATGACCAACGCCAGCAGCGCGTTTCCCACCAGCGCCCACAGGTAGCAGGCGCAGAGCGGCAGCGCCAGCAGCCGCTGGTGGCGCTGCAGCTGCGGGAAACCTCTGAGCACGAAGGTCGCGTGGGAGGCGTTCCCGCCCGACGCCGCCTCACACATGACGCCGCTCACATGGAGGCTCCGCTCAGCGCTGAAGAGCAAGGGCTGAATTCTCAGGGCTCTATGAATGAGGATGTCGCACACAGCATCAAAGCACTTTGTGTGATAAGCAAACCATAAATAAGTGTCCGACCTGAGCTGGGATTGAGCCACGAGACGCTGGCGATCATCGGGTGGGCTGAAAAATATAGAAAAGTATAAGAGTCAGTAACTAGAGAGACAAAAGTAACACTAGGTAAGATGTTACACCCGTACAATAAACTGTCACTGCTCTGGATGAGGCAAAATCTAATAAATCAGCTGAGCTGCAGCAAAAGCAAGAACTAGAGAATGAAAGAGAGTAAGAATGTGTTCGAGATTTAGAATTACTTCTTTGAAATGAACGTAGAGAAAGCAGTTTAACACAGCTGATATCATCGTTATGAGTCCAACACAACACAAAGAAACGTTCACTGTCAGAATAACAGCTAGAAACACTAGTTAGGAGCAGGCTCAATTTTAAGCCTGTAGACATGAAGCTGGCATTGAGTCCAGCATCAAAAACAGCAAGAATCACGTCTTCTACATGAGTCTGAGCCTGAGCCTGAGTCTGAGTCTGAGCCTGAGTCTGAGCCTGAGTCTGAGTCTGAGTCTCAGCCTGAGTCTGAGCCTGAGTCTCAGCCTGAGTCTGAGCCTGAGTCTCAGCCGCCGCCGCTCACTGGACTCCGTCCTCATCTTATAGCTGCCGCCCGCGGCCCACTGGGAAACTGGTCCCAGTTTAAGATCTCTGGGCTCATTAGAGACGCACGAAGAAGCCAAACTGGTTCTTGTGTCGGATGTTTGTTGTGAAACAAACTGTTATTGTGTGTAGGATCGGCTAAATGGATTAAGAGGCTCCTCTGAGGGTCGCTGTCCAATCTAATTAGTGTGCGGATCTCACCTGCTGGCGTTAATTGGCCCCGAGGTCGCGGCGGCGGCTTTGTTTTCCTCTGAGACGCTGAGATTAATTATGTGCTGATTCGTTTTCCAGTTCGAGTGGAACCATCTGTCCTCGTTGTCTCCTGTCCCACAATATAACACAATAAAAACATAAACCAAGGCTCTACACGTCTGATGTCCAGAAACATAAATCCAAAGTTAGCTTGCTTCGTCAAACTTTTAAGCTAGCAGCAAAGGTTAACGGGTGAAAAATGACGCGTGAAGCTTAAATACGTCAACGTATTTGCATAAAACAGCAATGACAAGAATAATGACCATAAAAATGACATGAACACAGACTCGGACGTACGATGAAGGAAACAGCACCGACCTCTTTCACAGCAGAACCAAAGAAGAAGCTTTTACTCAATGACAACTACATTAGTGTTAAAACCAGAATTTGTTTAATTATAACAAATTTAAAGTATGGCCTGGTTTCAAGAGATGCTGCTGTAGTGAAACACAAACAATGGACCCGTTCAGACCCGACTCACTGGGTCCTGTGTTATGTGCTGCCTCCGTCACAGCGTCTGACTGTGGTGAACAAGGCTCATTGATGCACGTGGGAGGGAAGGCTGGTCTGCGTGGTCCTGTTCAACTGGAGTTCCTGAAAGATGTCAGAACACCCAGAGCATCACACAGACTAGACCCGGCAGGGTCCACGGGTCCACGGGTCCACCAGCGTCCATGGGTCCACGCATCCACCAGCGTCTACTGGTCCACGAGCGTCCACGGGTCCATGGATCTACGGGTCCACCAGCGTCCACCGGTCCACCAGCGTCCACTGGTCCAAGGATCCACGGGTCCACCAGCATCCACGGGTCCACCAGCGTCCACAGGTCCACGGGTCCAGCAGCGTCCACCGGTCCACCAGCGTCAATGGGTCCATGCGTCCACGGATCTACGAGTCCACCAGCGTCCACCGGTCCACCAGCGTCCATGGGTCCATGCGTCCACGGATCTACGAGTCCACCAGCGTCCACGGGTCCACAGGTCCACCAGCGTCCACCGGTCCACCAGCGTCCATGGGTCCATGCGTCCACGCGTCCACGGATCTACGAGTCCACCAGCGTCCACGGGTCCACCAGCGTCCACCGGTCCAAGGATCCACGGGTCCACCAGCGTCCACGGGTCCACCAGCGTCCACCGGTCCACCAGCGTCCACCGGTCCACCAGCGTCCATGGGTCCATGCGTCCACGCGTCCACGGATCTACGAGTCCACCAGCGTCCACGGATCTACGAGTCCACCAGCGTCCACGGGTCCACGGGTCCACCAGCGTCCACCGGTCCAAGGATCCACGGGTCCACCAGCGTCCACGGGTCCACCAGCGTCCACAGGTCCACTAGCGTCCATGGGTCCACGCGTCCACCAGCATCCACGGATCTACGGGTCCACCAGCGTCCATCGCTCCACCGGTCCGAGGATCCACGGGTCCACCAGCGTCCACGGGTCCACCACTGCCACAGGTCCACGGGTCCACCAGCGTCCACGGGTCCACCAGCGTCCACGGGTCCACCAGCGTCCACGGGTCCATGGGTCCATGGGTCCACCAGCATCCACGGGTCCACCAGCGTCCACGGGTCCACGCGTCCACCAGCGTCCACGGGTCCACGGATCTACGGGTCCACGGGTCCACCAGCGTCCACCGGTCCACGGATCTACGGGTCCACGGGTCCACCAGCGTCCACCGGTCCACCACGTCTACGGGTCCACGGATCTACGGGTCCACCAGTGTCCACCGGTCTACCAGTGTCCACCGGTCCAAGGATCCACGGGTCCACCAGCGTCCATGGGTCCACCAGCGTCCACAGGTCCATGGGTCCACCAGCGTCCACCGGTCCACGGGTCTACCAGCGTCCACCGGTCCACCAGCATCCAGGGGTTCCCTGGTACCTGCACACTGGTTCTGGAGCTCAACAACCAGGTTGTGCTTAAGATCCAGGTTAATAATTAATTTCATTTATAAATTAATAAAGTCCACATCTCAGTCCAACCCAGCATCTGTCAATGAACTGGACCAATCAGTGCAGCCCGTGGAGGTGACAGATGACGCCGGGTACCAGAGAGCAAAGTGGAGTTCTGCCCCTTACGGGCCAGCGGAACCAACACAATAGGAGAAAGATGGTCATGATTGTAAAGGTTGATTCTCCTCTGTCTATAACTTGTAGAGGCTTTTATTCACACTGTATCGTCCAGACTGGATTATTGGAATGAACTGTCTTCAGACCAGAAGGTTGCACCTGGAAATGTATCTGTAAAAGAAAACAAACAAACCAAACGCATCATGGAATTTCTGCGCCTGATTCCCCTGTAAGGATTAAGGATGAGAGGATCCTGGTGTGGTGCATCATTCCCAGGGGGCAGGCGGAGGTTCAGGTCCAGAGTGAGCCAAGGATCGGGCCCCAGCCTTCAAACAAGGCCTGGACCCGTCCGGTTGGGCCGATGGGTGGAGGCTGCACCTGGAGGAGCAGACGGAACAAACAGCTTGGACCAGCAGCCGGGGTCATGCTGCGTTCAAGGGCCGCTTCTTCTCCTCTATTCATCCTTTTCACATTGCTTTTCATTTGCTCTCGCTCACTTTCTACCAACAACTAGTTGAGACCTCTGTGATTGTGATAGTTTTTGTTTTGAAGTGATTCAATTTAATGAGGCTTGAGATTTCCTGTCTTCATTTTTGATGGCAACACACTGACCTCTAGTGCTGAACAGGCCTCAGTGACACCACATGGCTGCGCGTTAGATCAGTGATCTGATGCTGAGGTGGATCACATCGTCCTCATTCCCACAGAGGAAGCTTGTCCCTAATGTGTTTCCAGCCGCCTTTCACCACCCAAACACAGTAGAGTGAATCTAGGTCACAATGGTTTCACCTTCAAATTCATGAAATTCACGAAAGGTCTCCCTCCTTAATACCTGAGCTCAGTTTGCTTAAGTTTTGAACTGATGACAGCCGTGACCTCAGTGGTTCCGAAGCCATAAATGATGAGTAAACACAGAACAGAAGGAACATGGTCCTGAAAATGAGACTCAGAGGAGAAAGTTCATTTCTGATTGGATCGGAAAGCAGTCAGTGGCGCAGGCGGAGAGTTCTGCTGGACCTCAGCACACGCTAACCGGTCCACATCTGGAAGGAACCATGGTGGTTTTCTATGAAGACTATGAAGACAATATAACGATAAACACGCGCCACAGTCAGGGTGACTGTGAAGCCCGACCTGCTGGACCTCAGCACACAGCGACCACAGGGATGAGGTAGACGGACAGCAGGCCCAGCAGGTTGTTGAGGCTGGTGTCGCCACAGGCCAGCTGCACCAGAACCATGTGCTCACAGAAACAGTGCTTCATCACGTTGGAAGCACAGAACCACAGTTTTCCTGCCAGACCCACAATCACTGTGACCAGGAAGAGGTTTCTGATCACAAGTGGGACTAGAAACCTGAGGAATCCTGCTAGAGACATGTTGATGGTAGCAGAGGGCGGCCCAGCGCCGTGCGAAGCAGCAATGTGGACTGAAAGGTCCCGATGAGGTGCACAGAGCATCTGGACCAGGCAGCGGGGCAGAGGTTCCCCTCCAGTCCAGTAGGAAGCTCAGCAGCATGTGGGTTCAGGCTAAGGTCCATGCCGCGCCGATCAGCATGAACATGGGCCAACGGAGGCTCCTCCTGCTAATGCTAATGCTAATGCTGCTAATGCTGACGAGCACCCGGCCAAAGGGGGTCTCACCCAGCTTCACTGCTTCTGCTCCACTCACGGTTCCAGCTTCTTCGTGTCCTCCGTCTCCTGCTGCCATCGGCTGGAGGTCCAGCAGCTGATCCGGGTCCAGGAGCGGCATCTGCAGGGCCTCCTGGCGCTGCTCACAGTTGCCTGTGGTTGGTAAACCTGCGCCTTCCTGTGTGCCATTGGGCAAACCAGGGTCAGTGTGCAGCTCTCAGCATCTAAGGCCTGATGCACGTCTGCTGCTGCTTCTGCGTTTGACGGCCCCATGCAACACACACAGTTCTCTTTATTTACTGCCTTTGTGTTTGTGTTAACAGACAAACTGGGATTTTTCCACCACTGCCAATAATGATTCATCTCTTCTATTGCCTCGTGTGCGTTTAGAAAAGTTGAGGAGGAAGCAGTTCAACGCGTTCAACTCTCATCCGCACCAGCTTCCCCTGAAATGTATTCATTTTTTCATCACGGCGCTTTGTGTGTAAACAACGCTGGCCTTGATGCAGGGTGGACACAACGTGGCCGTGGGGACCGTGGCATGTTTACTGAGGCCCTTCACAGTAATGAGCCCTGGAGGAGCTCATCGCACTCAAACGCAGCTCACACCCAGAGCCAGAGGCCTCTGAGCGGACACTGGAGCCTCTGGGGAAGCAGATTCACCACCAGGCCAATTAGAGAGTGGGAGCCTGGGGAGGAAGTGCAGCCTCAGAGTGAGGGGAGACACCTCCTCTCACTGCGTCACCTCTCACTGCGTCACCTCCTCTCACTGCGTCACCTCCTCTCACTGCTTCACCTCCTCTCACTGCTTCACCTCCTCTCACTGCGTCACCCCCTCTCACTGCGTCACCCCCTCTCACTGCGTCACCTCCTCACTGCGTCACCTCTCACTGCGTCACCTCCTCTCACTGCTTCACCTCCTCTCACTGCTTCACCTCCTCTCACTGCGTCACCCCCTCTCACTGCTTCACCTCCTCTCACTGCGTCACCCCCTCTCACTGCTTCACCTCCTCTTACTGCTTCATCTCCTCTCACTGCTTCACCTCCTCACGGCGTCACCTCCTCTCACGGCTTCATCTCCTCTTACTGCTTCACCTCCTCACGGCGTCACCTCCTCTCACGGCTTCATCTCCTCCTACTGCTTCATCTCCTCTCACTGCTTCACCTCCTCACGGCGTCACCTCCTCTCACTGCGTCACCTCCTCTGCTCTGTTCACCCCCTCTCACTGCGTCACCCCCTCTCACTGCGTCACCTCCTCTCACTGCGTCACCTCTCACTGCTTCACCTCCTCTCACTGCATCACCTCCTCTCACTGCTTCACCTCCTCTCACTGCTTCACCTCCTCTCACTGCGTCACCCCCTCTCACTGCGTCACCTCCTCTCACTGCGTCACCTCCTCTCACTGCTTCACCTCCTCTCACTGCTTCACCTCCTCTCACTGCGTCACCCCCTCTCACTGCGTCACCCCCTCTCACTGCGTCACCTCCTCACTGCGTCACCTCTCACTGCGTCACCTCCTCTCACTGCTTCACCTCCTCTCACTGCTTCACCTCCTCTCACTGCGTCACCCCCTCTCACTGCTTCACCTCCTCTCACTGCGTCACCCCCTCTCACTGCTTCACCTCCTCTTACTGCTTCATCTCCTCTCACTGCTTCACCTCCTCACGGCGTCACCTCCTCTCACGGCTTCATCTCCTCTTACTGCTTCACCTCCTCACGGCGTCACCTCCTCTCACGGCTTCATCTCCTCCTACTGCTTCATCTCCTCTCACTGCTTCACCTCCTCACGGCGTCACCTCCTCTCACTGCGTCACCTCCTCTGCTCTGTTCACCCCCTCTCACTGCGTCACCTCCTCTCACTGCGTCACCTCCTCTCACTGCGTCACCTCTCACTGCATCACCTCCTCTCACTGCTTCACCTCCTCTCACTGCATCACCTCCTCTCACTGCTTCACCTCCTCTCACTGCTTCACCTCCTCTCACTGCGTCACCCCGTCTCACTGCGTCACCTCCTCTCACTGCGTCACCCCCTCTCACTGCTTCACCTCCTCTTACTGCTTCATCTCCTCTCACTGCTTCACCTCCTCACGGCGTCACCTCCTCTCACGGCTTCATCTCCTCTTACTGCTTCACCTCCTCACGGCGTCACCTCCTCTCACGGCTTCATCTCCTCCTACTGCTTCATCTCTTCTCACTGCTTCACCTCCTCACGGCGTCACCTCCTCTCACTGCGTCACCTCCTCTGCTCTGTTCACCTCCTCTCACTGCGTCACCTCCTCACTGCATTTCCTCCTCTCACGGCTTCATCTCCTCTCACTGCGTCACCCCCTCTCACTGCGTCACCCCCTCTCACTGCTTCACCTCCTCTTACTGCTTCATCTCCTCTCACTGCTTCACCTCCTCACGGCGTCACCTCCTCTCACGGCTTCATCTCCTGTTACTGCTTCATCTCCTCTCACTGCTTCACCTCCTCACGGCGTCACCTCCTCTCACTGCGTCACCTCCTCTGCTCTCTTCACCTCCTCTCACTGCGTCACCTCCTCACTGCATTGCCTCCTCTCACGGCTTCATCTCCTCTCACTGCGTCACCTATTCTCACTGCTTCACCTCCTCTGCTCTGTTCACCTCCTCTCACTGCTTCACCTCCTCACTGCGTCTCCTCCTCTGCTCTGTTCACCTCCTCTCACTGCGTCACCTCCTCTCACTGCGTCACCCCCTCTCACTGCTTCACCTCCTCACTGTCACGATCCGGTTCTAGTTCTGCTTTTATTTTGTAAGGACTTAGTTTGTCATTCATGTCATCGTGTTTTGGTTCCCGTTTCCATTTCCTGTTTTATTTTGGTAGTACCCCCGGTTTCTGTTTCTGTTCTAGCTTCACTTCCTGTTTACCGCATGTCACAGCTGTTCCCGTTTCCACCGGTTATTATCCACACCTGCAATTCATTAGTAATAAGTTCACCGTAGATTTAAGCACCACCTCGCACCCCAGTATCTCGCCAGATTGTTAGTTCACGTTTGTGTGTCTACGCTCCAGCATTCAGCCAAATAAGTCGTTTGTGTATCGAACTTGTTTCTTGTTTTGACCACGTCCTGCCTGCTCCCAGTCGGTGCCTGTTGACTCAGCTTTGTGTATGGAACCCAGCCTGGATTTTGACTGCCTTGCTCACTCCCTGTCTGTGCCACTGCTATCATTCTTGTAACTCGTGTGCCGACCTCTGCCTGTCCGACCAAGAGCTTTAATAAATCCTCAGATACCTCACATCGTGTCTGCGCTGTGCGTTTGGGTCTTCCACCGTGTGTTTCCTGACAGAACAAGTTGGCCAACCTCGGACCCAGCCGGCCGTAGGCAGACGAGCGTTTTTTGGGTTTTGTTTTTCCTCTCCTGATTTTCTTTTTTACCGGGCGCACTTTATTCTTCCCGCGCCATGCCTTTTACCTGCCCTGGATTACCGGAGGATCTCCGTTGGTGCTTCACGGAGCTCGCGAAGGAATACGCGGAGGCTTCCGGCGTAGTGGCTTCACTACCCTGGAGTAGGGGCACTGTTCGCCAGGCTCCAGGTGCTGCGGGAAGATCAGAAACGCACGCGGCGTCCACCCGCGATTCACCGGCTGCCCCTGCCACAGAACCACAGTCTGCTCCAGTACCGCAGCCCGACCCAGTCCCTGAACCGCAGCCCAACTACCCCACTTCCGCAATCCTGTACAGCAGCACTATAGAGTGGCTTCAACTTCATTTCTCGCCCCCGATCATGTTTCGCCTAAAGGAGCTCCTTGACACCGCTACCTCGGCAACCGACCCCTAGACCCGGACAGATGCCCGTGAAGAGGTGGTGGCACTTCTTTGGAGGATTCCTGTACTTAGGGAGGCACTGGACAATACAACACCGCAGCCTGCCCCAGCACTGCAGCCAGCAGCCACACCAGGCCCCACGTCGCAGTCGGCTCAGCCTCGTTACGCTCCGGTTCCAGCTCAGCCTCGTCACGGTCCGGGTTCCAGCTCAGCCTCGTCACGGTCCGGGTTCCAGCTCAGCCTTTTCCCGCTCAGGACCCAGACCAGTCAGGCCCGACGTCTACTCAGTCGAGCTCGGCAGCTGCAAGTAGCCCTGCCGGCTCTGGAGAGGACGCCGTCCTGATCCCTGTTGGCTCCAGTGAGGAGTCACAAGCAGAGTCAGCCCCTGTGCTCCAGCCTACAGACACCACAGCCTCTTCACCTGCCTTGACCTCTGTTGCTGCCCGGTCAAGCCCAGCTTCTGCCCCGTTGAGCTTTGCTGCCGCCCAGCCAAACCAGGTCTCGACCCCTTTTCCTGTCGGTCGGGGGAGGGACACTCCTGTCGGCTCCAGTGAGGACGCCGTTCCTGTCGGCTCCAGTGAGGACGCCGTTCCTGTCGGCTCCAGTGAGGACGCTGTTCCTGTCAGCTCCAGTGAGGACGCCGTTCCTGCCCTTGTTGGTTCCAGTGAGGACGCCGTTCCTGCCCTTGTTGGTTCCAGAGCAGACGCCATTCCTGTCCCTGTCGGCCCCGAAGAGGTTGTTCCTGTCGGCTCCTGTGAGGACGCCGCTCTAGTTCCTTTTCCTGTCGGCTCCTCAGAGGACGCCGTTCTAGTTCCTGTTCCTGTCAACCCTGGAGGGGTCGTTCGCGTTCCTGTCGGCCTCGCAGTCCCTGCCGCAGGTCCCGCTGACCTCCAGGAGGGGGTCGCGCCTGCCGCAGTTCCTGCTGCGGTTCCTGCCGGCCTCCAGGAGGGGGTCGTTCCTGTTGCAGCTTCTGCTGCAGTTCCTGCCGGCCTCCAGGAGGAGGTCGTTCCTGCTGCAGTTCCTAGTGGTCCTGCAGAGACTTTTGTTTTTGTTCCTATGTGCACAGGAGCCGTTCTGGGAGGTGCAGGAGGTTCTTGCGGAGCATCGGCCCCTGGTGATCTGGCACCGGCCACGTGCGCTTCTACATCTGGTGGCCTGGCACGGATCACGTCTGCAGGTGCAGCTCCCAGTGGTCCGACCACTGAAATTGGCCCTAGTGATTTCATAGTGGCACACTAATTCTTCAAAAGAGGTAAACTTGTAAATATGTTTTAGATGTGTCATCCCTTTGATATGCCAAGTTGGAAAGTGTATTGCCTTTTTGTTTTGTATGATGTCTGGATTGTTCCAGAGAGGTGTGTTTTGGCAAAGAGTAAGCAAAGACCCATTCATTTTAAGAAAATCCCAGCAGGCTGTCAGAGATGCTTTTATGCTAATGCTCTGGTAACAACTATGATGTTTGATTTTGGTGCTGATAAAGGGCAGATCTGCAACTTTAATATTTCCACAAAACGTTTGTTCAATGTCTATCCAGGAGGAGTCTGCTGACATGGGTTTTATCCATTTGTGGACATGGTTCAGTCTATTGGCAAGAAAATAGTGGTGGAAGTTAGGTAGTTAGGTAGTCTGCGTCACCTTCTCTGCTCTGTTCACCTCCTCTCACTGGTTCACCTCCTCTCACTGCGTCACCGTCTCTCACTGCTTCACCTTCTCTCACTGCGTCACCTCCTCTGCTCTGTTCACCTCCTCTCACTGCTTCACCTCCTCTGCTCTGTTCACCTCCTCTCACTGCGTCACCGTCTCTCACTGCTTCACCTTCTCTCACTGCGTCACCTCCTCTGCTCTGTTCACCTCCTCTCACTGCTTCACCTCCTCTGCTCTGTTCACCTCCTCTCACTGCGTCACCGTCTCTCACTGCTTCACCGTCTCTCACTGCTTCACCTCCTCTGCTCTGTTCACCTCCTCTCACTGCTTCACCTCCTCTGCTCTGTTCACCTCCTCTCACTGCTTCACCTCCTCTGCTCTGTTCACCTCCTCTGCTCTGTTCACCTTCTCTCACTGTGTCACCTCCTGTCACTGCTTCACCTCCTTTCACTGCTTCACCTTCACAGAGACCCAGCTTCCTAAAAGACTTGGTTTGTCTGTCAGAGACATGTCTGGACTGGTTTACACTCATTTGGGTTAATGTGACGATAGACCTATATACAGAAGTGAGTCTGCTCCTGTAGTCACATCATCAAAAACATAAGTGGTCCAGTTCCTGTGGCAGGTTCTGTGCGGTTGGAACCATAAAAGACTTATAATCCCAAAATGAAATGTTCTGAAATTGAACTAAAATAGAACCTGCTGCATTTTAAAATCTGCAGCCATAGTAGCAGCCATGTTAGTAGCCATGTTATGAGATCCATTTTAACATGTTGGAAACTACAGATGTGTGTATTGAGTCAGTGTATTTCTGAGTGTGGGTCAAGTAAAGGAGAGGATTTAGTGAAATACCTTCAAATAAACAGTCAAGTACTTCTATTTACTCATCAAGATCCACTGTACGTTGTTACAATAATCTTGGTGTCTGGTCTTTGTTATCTTTCTTTACTTCAATATGAAGCAGGACACAACAAATATGAATGAGATTCAAAGTAATCAGCTCCTCAGATTAGACATGATCTTATTTTGGTCAAACACATAAAACATCACCCAAAACGACGAGGCCTCATTAAAGTTCGGAAGCCGTGTTATCAGGAAATTCTGCTGCATCTAAAACACACTGGTTCATAATCGGCTGAATAAAAGGCATGAAAGCAACTTAAACTTCCTACAGTTCCTGTTACACTTTTAGGTCAATTGCGTATTTTAAACATTTTGCACCTGTTTAACACAGGATTAAAAAGTGGCTGACAGGAAATAAGGGGATAAAAGCCTCATGATGTTGGGTCCACTGCTCATAATAAATCTGGCCCAGCAGTGAAGCTGAGCAGAGGTCGGGCCCAGTGGGTCAGAACCAAGAAAACATACTTACCAGAGGTAACGTATTAACATGTATGAGAATTAACTTCACTTAAACAAAGTCTAGATGAAATGACGACGTATTCATTATAGAACAAAGTGAAATTAGTCTTAGACGCTGTCACGGGGCAGAACCAGTTCATGTAGTTTGGTTGATTTTCCCCTTAAGTAGAAATGGTTCTGAACTTATAAACTGGACTTCTCTGTTACTAATGTTCGGTATTTGACTTACTGGATTTGTGTAAGGAAGGAGGAGGGCACAGGCGTTACAGGATGGAGATGAGCTGCTCACGTGCGGCTCAAGCTTTATTTAAGCGGTTGTGAACGAATGACATATCGTTCATTCACAGAGACACAAGCAGAGGAACATGGTGAACTCCAGCCAGGTTTCACACTTCACCCTCTCCGCCTACGTGGACACTGGGCTCTTCAGATACTTCTTGTTCACAGCGATTATGTCTTTCTACGCATTGATAGTGGGTGCCAACGTGCTGCTGATTGTGGTGATCTGCATCAACAGGAGGCTGCATGAGCC
Source organism: Betta splendens (assembly GCF_900634795.4). NCBI lineage: Eukaryota > Metazoa > Chordata > Actinopteri > Anabantiformes > Osphronemidae > Betta > Betta splendens. Next base: position 19,967,537 of record NC_040893.2, on the reverse strand, counting down.
CATGTACCTGTTCCTGTGCAGCCTGTTTGCCAACGAGCTGCAGGGCAGCGCGGGGTTCTTCCCCTTCTTTCTCACGCAGATCCTCTCAGACGTTCACACGGTTTCTACTTTGTGCTGCTTCCTGCAGATCTTCCTTCTGTTTTCCTACATTAACGTGCAGCTCTGCAGCCTGAGCGTCATGTCGTACGACCGCTACCTGGCCGTGTGTCACCCTCTGCACTACGGCGCGCGCATGACCGCGGGGACGGCGGCCGCGCTGATTGCACTGACGTGGATCTACGCCTTCACCGAGGTCGCTGTCATGATGTCTCTGAGTGCGCGTTTGCAGCTGTGTGGGAGCGTCATCAACAAAGTCTACTGTGACCACTACTCTGTGGTCAAACTGTCGTGCTCTGACTCGTCAGCCAGCAACATCCGTGGACTCGTGTACATCGTCTGTGTGGTCGCTGGTGTGGTTTCCCTCATATGTTTCAGCTATTTCAGGATTCTCCGGGTGTGTTTTTGTGGTTCCGCTGAGACCCGGCACAAAGCTGTCACCACCTGCACCCCTCACCTGGCCTCGCTGCTCAACTTCTCCTGTGGTTGTGTGTTTGAGCTGATCCAGAGCAGGTTTAATATGAGCAACGTTCCCGACTCCTTCCGGGTGTTTCTGTCGCTGTACTTCCTGACATGTCAGCCGCTTTTCAACCCGCTGCTCTATGGGCTGAAAATGTCGAAGATCCGCAGCTCGTGTAAGAGTCTGATCTCCGGAAAAATGTAAAAGCGATGTCATTAAAGCAAAGGCTTTATGCACACAAACAGCAAAGACACTGATGTGAATGTAAAAGTAGAAATGTAACTGGATTGTACGATATCTGTAAAATGATTGAATGCCAATCATACATGATTATTTTTAAATGTATTTTAATATTTGATAAAGTATTTCTGAGTCCCTGTCATCACAGAGTCAGATTCATCTTTAAGATAGAAGGTTCCAGATTAAAATAAAGCTCAGAAGGAGGAAATAGTCTCAGTGGTGACAGACAACAGTAAAATAATGTCATCAGTGAAAACCTTTTTATTTTACTTCCTTTGCTTCACTGGAATATTCTTTTTATTCCAGAACTAAGTCCAGCTGCGCAATGCATTGTGAGCTCAAAGCCCATCCAGAGTAGTCAGCAGCTCTACAAACAGAGTGGAGGTCCCTGCTTTTCAAATTAAAAGCACGTCTAACTGGGAGGAGAGCAGGGCACCACACACCCATGGCGTTCAGAGGCCGCATCAACCGATGAAAGGCCGTGAGAGGGAGAGAAGCCGAGAGGCCTTTCACTCCATCCAGTGCTCCGGACCAGAATAAAACTCTGGGCTGTGCAGCCACATTCAAGCTGTAAATACATTCAGTAAATGCATGAGTAAAAACAACGAAACCTAAAGCATCGAGACAAAAACACAACGAAACCTAAAGCATCAACACAAAAACACAACGAAACCTAAAGCCTCAAGACAAAAGCTATTGTAAACATGCACTTCAAAAAACGTGTGACAATTAATAATTATACACAAAGATGTTCACATCTCAACATGTGAAACCCTCTGTCTGCAGTTGGTTTTTTGTTGTGAAATTACATTTTTCCAGCGCGTTGAGGAGCAGCCAAGCGACAAAAGCACCGGAACAAGATGAAACGTTGCTCATATTAAAGCTGCTCTGGACCGGTTCAAACGCAGCAGCAGATGAATTAAACTAAAAGGCTGAAGAACAGGTTCATGCTGAGAACAGAGCACAGTTCTGTCTGATATCAGCAACAGCAGCAAGAAGGTGTCACGAGAGTCTAAAGGGATGAAAAGCACAAAGCTGCAGCGGCACCAGAACATTTCACTTTCTTAATGGACAGCGATGCTGTTGGTGTTTAAGTTAATTCACTCTTGATGCTAAAGAGACGCTTAGTGAAATACATGCGTCGGTGTCAAAACCCGGAAAGCATTCGTTTTAAGTTTTGTTAAAAGAAAAATTGGACCGACTCAATGTGAGGTGAGCTTTTTTGTCTGCTCTTTTTCATGTATGAGAAGAAGATTGGCCAAAGAGGAACTACGATGTTCAGAGTCAGAACAAACAACTTAATGAGGTCATTGTGACACACTGTTTATAAGAATAAGAATTAGAAAACCTTTAATAACGGGGAAATTCCGTCTCACAACAGCACAGAGTGTGATACAAAAGAAGAAAAATACAGCAGCAAGTAAAAATAAAGAAACAGATCAGTGAAACTGGGTTGAGTTGGCTCAGTGTAACAATAAACAGTGGTCAGAGTGGGTGTGCAGTCATAAATATAATCTACATATTGCACAGTTTTGCACCAATATTGTACCAATAGCAAGTGTCAGTATCACCACAGATACAGTGGGTGGTTTATCAGTTTTGGTGTGGAAGGTAGTTAACATTGTTGATTGTACAGTCTGATGCAGCAGGTAGGAAGGATCTACGATATCTCTCCTTCACACAGTGAGGATGAATCAGTCTGCTACTGAAGCTGCTGAAGCTCCATGTTATGAGTCCAGTCCAGTTTATTGTTCAGATTCACACCCAGGTACTTGTAAGAGTCCACTCTCTCAATGTCCCTTCCCTGGATGTGCATCGGTGGGATGACAGCAGGCTGCTGTCTGCGGAAATCCACCACCATATCCTTGGTTTTCCTGCATTGATCAGGAGGTGGTTCCGCTGGCACCAGTCCACAAAGTCCTGAGTGAGTCCTCTGTACTCTGCATCATCATCGGTAATCAGTCCGACAATTGCAGAGTCGTCAGAGAACGTCTGCAGAAACATGTGCATGGGTTCATGTAAAAGTCTGTTCAGACAAATAACCCCAACCAGATGTGTTGATAATAACTATAATGATGTAAAGCAAAACCACGTATCTAATGTTTCCAATGTGCAAATAAGAATAAAGTAAGATAAAGATGAGGAGGTAGAATTCAGACGCATCATCACTTCCTGTTCCTTAAAAGAAATCATTGGTTTCACCAAAAGAGATGAAACATTTATATTTAAAATGAAATATAGACATGTATTAAAACAAAAACCAGTTCACCACTGAGTCCTGTGCAACAGGTTTTCCACCTCTTCAGCACAAACAAACGAGCTGCTCAAAGAGACCAAACTCTAAAGGAATCCTGGAACAGCAGCGTAAGGAAACACATGGAGCCGTTGTATCTGTGACAGTTCCGGCCTCCGGCCACTGGAGGCGCTGCTGCTCCGTCTGAGCTTCTTCTCTCCGTCTGTCTAGTGATCATGAGATCACCTCCACCTGTGTGTCCTGTGTTTTGTATGTTGTAGGTCCATCCATTGTAGTGGATAGAAGTTCTGGCTTTTACCTTGTGTTGTGAGCTTTGTCCTGCATTGCGGTGCTTTTCACTTCATCATCCTTTGTGTGTCTCTTGTGGCTCATTAAATCATTACCTAAGTTCACGTTACTTAAATCATTACATAAGTAAACTGAAGCTCTGAGCAGAACTGTCCAGTGTTAAGTTTAGTGTGTGGGATTCAGGTTAGCGTTAGCAGTTTGGGCATGTGTGTGTGTGTGTGTGTGTGTGTGTGTGTGTGTGTGTGTGTGTGTGTGTGTGTGTGTGTGTGTGTGTGTGTGTGTGTGTGTGTGTGCGCGCGCCAGTGAACAGCTTCTGCATTGAATCCGTTTGGGTTTTACTGCTGATTTAGGCCAAAAGCCTCCAGCGAGGCCTCTGTTCATGACACATTGTACCAGAAGCCTTTGCAAACCGTAACCAAGCTTTCATGTTCAGACTCTGAGGCCTGTAGGATTTGATGTGGAGCAGCTCTTATACAGTAAAACCCCAGCACCGTCTCCCACTTAATAATCCTTCCTCAGAAAAAGACCAAATGAGTGGGTTTATTAGCAACTACAGCATGTTTGAACATAACAGTGGGTTTTATTTTAAAGGCACACATTATTACATTGCTCTTGTTTGTACCGCTGCTGCAACAAGGAAATCCCCCCATTGTGGGACGAAGAAAGGTCCATCTTATCTTACGTAAAGATGGACGCAGTCACATATTACTGTTGTGGATAATGTTACAGCCCTCACGCCTCTGTGGACCAGTGGAACCACTGAGGTTTGTTCTGGCTGATTGGTCTCACTGGTTAATGGCTCATGCTGTAATGTGCTTCAGAGGGAATAAGTGTAAACTGTGGTTAATGCAAAGATACATGAGGGACTAACATGTTGACATGCTGAAATGACCTTTGACCTGAGGGACTTCATTAACTTGCTGCAAACATCCAACCTCCCTCAACCCCAAGTGAATTTGTTCTTGATGCGAAATGATGAGAAAACCTCACCTGAAGCTTGAACCCCTTTGGGTGATGATACTGAGGTCAATCAACTGCAGCTGGAGGTTTCCTGATATTTACAGCCAGAACCTAAACCTGGAATCCTTCTCCAGGAAAAGCTCCAGTTCTGTACAGAAGCAGCCACGGCCCAGTGGACCGGACCTTTTCTTATCTGTGTCCTCTTCTGTGCTGTGACACTAACTGGACCAGAAGGTTGAACATTAAACACAGCTAACAGTTTCCACTTAAGCTAAGCTAAGCTAACCTATTATACAGCTGAGCCTCAACTTACACAAAACACACCATCCATCCATTTTCCACCGCTGAACTGGAGGCTGCAGTTAATGCTTTCATCTTTTAGTAGCTCATACCTCCCATTTTCATTCTACTTGAATGAACATTAAAACTAATGTTTCAGATGCTTCTGTCAGTTCTTATTGTGAGCAAACCCTCTGTGAAGCAGAGTTGTTTAAAACCTTTTACAGACAAGAGAGTAAATATAATGTTTATTCCAGAAATGAGAATTCATCTGAAGTACAGGGTTGGTTTCAATCTGCAGACACTTCAAAAGGAGCAGATTAAAGGAAACGCCCGCGCGGTTCTGTGCTGATCACGTGCTTCAGGGAGTGGCACAGTGGAACCGTCAGGAATCAGGAGTCCAGCTTCTGTTCCTGCAGGTCGTCACCTGGGTTTCACACGAGACCTTGGACCAAAGCGACGCTACATCTTCAGGCCGTGACGCGTCCACATCCTGACCTTGAGGTTAAGCTTGAAGGTGATTTGGTGCCTTCTAGTGGAGACCACACGGCTTCTCATCCAACTCACTGAGTCCAGTGATGAACAGCTGGAGGGTGGCTTTGATCCTTAATTTGGAGGATTAGGTTTCCCTGAGTCTGAATGGGAAATGTTTCGAATGCTGGACTTAAGGGAGTTTCAAGGTTGGGTGTGGTTCTGTTCCATCCAGGGTGCTGATTGTCTGCAGGGCACGGATCACAGCCAGGTGTGTTTGTGTCATTAGCATGAAAATGTGCTGAGCATAAACATGCTGCGCTGAGAACCTACATTTGAAGGTTCAGCAGGTGTGGACGGTCTGCAGACGGCGACGGTGTAGAACCCCTAAATGTGAAGGGCCCGCGGGTCAGAGCCGGCCTCACCGGGACAGCGCTTCTATGGGACGTCTGAATCCAGAGTCTCGGTTCATGCAGACGCACTACCAGGCTACACGCTAAAGGCCCACATGCTCAGCTCTGAAGCCCCGTCTACCGCTCGGCGCTGATCTTGTATCGCAGCACAAAGTAAGCAATGAGTCTCAGAGAGAGGAAGAAGATGGCGAGGATGATGAAGTCCAGGTAGAGTTTGGCGTCCAGCATGTCCAGCTCCTTCAGAATGGCCTCCGACTTCTGGAAGTGACACGTCTGCTGGTCGTCACAGTGAAGATCTTCTCGGTCCAGACTGTAGATGGACAGGATGACGCCTTCAAAGCCGTATCTACACAAAACACAGGAGCAGAAGACGCTGAGCTGCTGTTGACTTCGCTTCACAGACGAAGAGCGGATCTTATTTGGATGAGAAGGAAGTGTTTTTAAAAACAGGTTCACAAACACTAACTATTTACTTGAGTTTTGCACTTTTTACCCAACAGCGCCCCCACCTGACATAGGAGATGTAGGACATCCACTGAAGGTACCAGGGTATGGTGTCAAAGCTGACAAAGAACCCAGAAAACAGCAGCACCGGGATGGCGGTGACCGGACCCACGAACGTGGCCACCTGAAACCAACACAGCGCAGGTCAACACGTCGGGCCGTGAGCTCACGGGCCGAGTTCACGGACGGCGAAGCACCTGCAGCGAGTTGGAGGCGGCGCCGATCAGCAGACCCAGACTCTGAGCCACCAGAGAGGTCAAGATCCCCAGAGACAGGAAGAGGAAGAAGCGTCCGGCGTCCGGAGGCTGAGCCGTCATCCAGTACACGATGCTGCAGTAAACCACTGGAAAAATGACCTGTGGGCAGCCCAGCGGGTCAGATGGGGTCAGAACGGGTCAGAACGGGCCAGAGCGGGTCAGAGCGGGTCAAAGCGGGTCAGATGGGGTCAGAGCGGGTCAGAGCGGGTTAGAGCGGGTCAAAGTGGGTCAGAACGGGTCAGAACGGGTCAGAACGGGTCAGAACGGGTCAGAGCGGCTCAGATGGGGCCAGAGCGGGTCAGAGCAGGTCAAAACGGGTCGGAGTGGGTCAGATGGGGTCAGAGTGGGTCAGAGCGGGTCAAAACGGGTCAGATTGCGTCAAATGGGGTCAGAGCAGGTCAGAGCAAGTCAGAACGGGTCAGAACGGGTCAGAGTGGGTCAGAGCGGGTCAGAACGGGCCAGAGCGGGTCAGAGCGGGTCAAAGCGGGTCAAAGCGGGTCACAACGGGTTACAACAGGTCACAACGGGTCAGAACGGGTCAGAGCGGCTCAGATGGGTCCAGAGCGGGTCAGAGCAGGTCAGAAAGGGTCAGATGGGGTCAGAGCGGGTCAGAACGGGTCAGAACGGGTCAGAGTGGGGTCAGATGGGGTCAGAGCGGGTCAGAGCGGGTCAAAACGGGTCGGAGTGGGTCAGATGGGGTCAGAGTGGGTCAGAACGGGACAAAACGGGCCGGAGTGGGTCAGATGGGGTCAGAGTGGGTCAGAACGGGTCAGAACGGGCCAGAGCGGGTCAGAGCGGGTCAAAGCAGGTCAGATGGGGTCAGAGCGGGTTAGAGCGGGTTAGAGCGGGTCAGAGCGGGTCAGAACGGGTCAGAACGGGCCAGAGCGGGTCAAAGCGGGTCACAACGGCTCACAACAGGTCACAATGGGTCAGAACGGGTCAGAGCGGGTCAGAGCAGGTCAAAACGGGTCGGAGTGGGTCAGATGGGGTCAGAGTGGGTCAGAGCGGGTCAAAACGGGTCAGATTGCGTCAAATGGGGTCAGAGCAGGTCAGAGCAAGTCAGAACGGGTCAGAACGGGTCAGAGTGGGTCAGAGCGGGTAAGAATGGGCCAGAGCGGGTCAGAGCGGGTCAAAGCGGGTCAAAGCGGGTCACAACGGCTCACAACAGGTCAAAACGGGTCAGAACGGGTCAGAGCGGCTCAGATGGGTCCAGAGCGGGTCAGAGCAGGTCAGAAAGGGTCAGATGGGGTCAGAGCGGGTCAGAACGGGTCAGAACGGGTCAGAGTGGGTCAGATGGGGTCAGAGGGGGTCAAAACGGGTCGGAGTGGGTCAGATGGGGTCAGAGTGGGTCAGAGCGGCTCAGATGGGGCCAGAGCGGGTCAAAACGGGTCAGAGTGGGTCAGAGCGGGTCAAAACGGGTCAGAGTGGGTCAGAAAGGGTCAGATGGGGTCAGA
>NC_040893.2:19842361-19954861 GCF_900634795.4 Betta splendens | reverse complement strand
CCATGAACGGGAATGTGAGGCTGGACGTGGACTGTGTCCACCGACCAGTCTGGTAAACTGGAGCAACTGGTCAGGAACCAGTAGAACATGTAAACCCCAGAACCTTGAATAACCAGCACCTCCAGAACCCGAGCGGCCGGAGCTAAAACAGCAGCTGACTTTCTTTAGATCATCACAAACTGGTTTGTTTACTTCACAACATTTTAGATCCTCGTGTGACGCGTTTGTTTTATCCCTGAGAACACGCTCAGGGATGAAGATGATGAGATGAGATGACGAGGCGCCTTCTCATGTCAGTGGATGGGGTGCATATGCTCAGATTAGCTGTGGATGTGTGTGAGCATCATGCTCCATATGGGACCTTAATCTGCTGCAGGCAACTCTACAGAACACAGCTAGGTCACGAGCTGCTGCATCGTCATCATCGAAGCTGAACCACAAACCCATCTCCCAACACACAGAAAGCAACAGGCTAACGCAGGTGTCCCCACTACGAGCCCACGTGTTCAGAAGCGCCAGGCAGCGTCCGTACTCACCATGATGATGGAGTTGGTGACGGTGGGGTTGTGCACGGACCAGGCGGCCATCAGACAGGCCATGGCCGGGAGACAGCGGCGCTCTCTGACACTCTGTCCCTCTCACACATCTGATCCCTGTGTTGCTGACCCACTCAGCTGATGAACCACCCCTGTTCGATAACCCCGCCCTCTGCCAGCTGGCCCCGCCCCCTGACTCAGATATGGTGACATCAGCCAAGGTGTGAACTCTTTCTGCTGTTCCACTGAACCAGTTTCACTCCACTGAGGCCAATATCAATCAAACCATTTGCAAAGTGAAGGAGAAGATGTTTCTGGGCCCAACAACCAACATTGGCATCAGTAGAAAACAGCAGTAGACGCTCCGGCCTTCAGCTTCAGCCTGACACCTTTCTGGTCCAGAAGCCTCCAGCAGCTAAATCAAGTGTTTGTCTGGGAGCTCCCTCTGCTGGTTGGACAAAAGTACTGCTACTAACACAACTCAGCTGTGTTAGCATCGTTAGCATGTTGGAAACCAGATGCTGATGATGCTCTTCGTTTGTATTGGACCCTGTCTAGGCGATGCTGCGCTGCATGACTCCTCCCACCTGTAGAAAGCTGCCTTTAGCTCAGAACCAACCAGGATAAAGTTCAGACTCGTTTCCTTTATGGTGTTTTAAAAATATTATCAGACTAAACGGCTTCATTTGTTTGAACATTACTGGGTCAGTGTCGCATTCACCTGATGCTGCTGATACAATGAACTGATCTCTCTGAGGTTTTAGAGCAGTGAGCTGAGACGTCAATTTCCATAAACTACTTTTCAGATTTAAACAAAAATATCAAACTTCAGCTTCTCAGTCGAGAATAAAGAAATGAACAAGTCACTTATGAAAAACTCATTTTTCCTTTGTTATAAAACCGTTTTATTTTTGATAACAAATCTGCCATGAACAATTAGTTCCCTCAGCCTAAACAACAGTGAGTTCGACTGTAACCACTCACCTGCTGGTTTCAACCTGCATTCGACTATCAGTTCCTTTAGGTGCTGATGCGTTTTCTCCGGTGCTGCAATCACTGACATTCCAACATCTGTTTCTTTGTGTTAGCTTTATTCTACACTTTCTGACACTAAGAATAACAAAATTAAGACATTCAATACAAACTAAACAAAAAGAACTGAGCAGATTCAAGCTTTTTAAAATGTATTTAAATATCCAGATTGAATAAAACTAAACAAATATGGAGAAAAGATGATGCCAGAGTGTCTCTAAATGCAGCATCAGCTGCAGGTTGATGATGGTTTGGGTTTAAACCAGTTTAGCGACTGAGAGAAGGGGAAACTGCTCTGATACGTTTTGTGGGTTATTCGTTTTTCTTCTCTGCTGCCAGAATGTCGTGCAGTTTAGAAACACTCCTTTCAAACTGGTCCATCACCAGTGTCCCATTCTCATCAAAGAACGCAGACACAGATTTGGTGAACTCTGCTTCCCTAAAGGTCTTCGACTTCCCATCAGCAAAGGAAACCCTGAGTGTGTACTGGTCATCAAACCTGAGGAAGTGACACACGAGGGGAAAACGTGTCATAACACAGACAGCCTGGTGTTTGTAGATTGGTCAGTGGTTCTATTTCTACAGACTGAGTTACCGTTTGAGAGATGAGGACAGTTGCCAGTTGTGGTCTGGATCCATCCCAGCTGGATCTTTCTGCAGGGCCACCAGGAAGATGTTTTTCTCTTTGTAGGAAGTGTAGAGAGTCAGGATGCCCATCATGATGAAGTAGGTGATGAAGAAAAAGTTAAGGTAACACCTGAAATATAGATGTTTTTAGAACTTTCATAACTTTATTGATCCCACAGGGAGGAAATTAACCTCTGCAGTTGTACCCATCCCGTGAAATGAGTACCTGCAACTGAGTGATGTTAGCTGCTCATGAAGGTTCACTTAAAGTAGAGCTTGTGTGTCATTGGAAAACCCACAGAACAGACTAAACTGAGTTTAGTTTAAAACCATAAAATCTCCTAATGATGAAACTGATAAAAGTACTGAGAACCAAATCTGTTCAGGTCAGCTCACACCAGATATAACACTGAGTTAGTGGCTGAAAAGGATATGAAATGACGCAGCAAGCGAGGACGGGTCTGGACTCAGGGAAAGGGTACAGGTAGTCCCAGACCAGGGCCAACATAGCAAACAGGCAGGAAACGGTACAGATGCACAGGCGACCATCAACCAGGCGAAAGTTCTCCACGTAACCATATTTCTCCAACAGCACCTGTTAAAAACAGAACAAGGGTAATGAATGTGAGCTGGGAAGCGACCAGCGAAGCATGAACTCTAGTCTAGACCCCTTTCAAATGCAGCAAGACAACAGGAGACTGAGTCAAACGTGTCTCTCACTGCAAACAGAGACATTCACAGAGCAGGGACCTGCTGCTGTGTGCTGAGGTTTAATGGGAATGTTCACTCACCTTCTTTGCAGCATCGTCCAACGAGTTTTTTACAGCAGCTCCGTCCCATTTATCAATCTTTACTGGTTTCTCATCAATCCTCCACTGAAACAACACAGATCACCATCACACACGTCTCAGAACCAAGTCCGAATGTTTCTACATGTCAAACTTCACTCCATCCGTGACTATTGAAACACACGGGGCGTTGTACATTCATGCAAACGCGTGTCTGTAGATGTAACATCAGCTGTAATAAGATCTGTCATAAGACATGCAATTGCTTCCGTCTCACTGGCTCGTTTGATTCAAATGATCGCAGTTCACTGCGCCCCGTCTGCGACGATTTCCCTCTTCGTGCGTTTGAAGCCAAGCAGCAGTGAAACGAACCCTACGTTTTCTCTAATAACAGCTGGGAACAGGAAACTGACCCAAGCGCTGCCGTTCGATCACGAACCGCTTCACAAACAACACGACTCAGCGCTTCCCTGCCTTCGGCTTTAACTTCGGTTTAAATTTTACATACATTTATTTTAGCTCGCTGACGTTAGCTTAGCGCGCTAACATCAGGGATGACGCAGAAACGTAGCATCTGCAGAGAGAATCAACATTTATGTTCCTAAACTCCGAGAAAGACTCAGAACATCCCGAACTGACAGACAACTTTAAACATTAGTTCTTACTTTCTCCAGCAGCCCAGTCCTCCCATTTCTCGCAGCCGCCATCTTCCCTTTCGCTACAATAACGGAACCCGTGACCTGGACGCATCTGATTGGCTCTCAGCGAGATATGAACGACGAATAACGTATGACGTCACACTCCTGCGTACGACATAATAACGGAAGAAAATTACGAATTAAAATATTTTAAATTATAGATAAACAAAGTTTAACCAATAATAACTAACAATGAAAAAGTAAGGATATTTTTTCACTGCATAAGAAATTTGTTTGTATTTACAAACTTGAAAGGTTATTAATAGTGTGTACAATTTCACTCATTAGAAATAATTGATGGCTGATAATAAAATAAATATCCTATATTTAAAATAGCTAATTGCTCTGATACATAATCTTTAATTTTACATAAGGATACTGGAAGCAGAAGTGTTGCTTTAATAAAAAAATTAAAATATTTAATTAGGGGAAAACCTGCCTCCTCCAGTTGATGAGCAAATGTCACATTTATTATAGTGTTGTGGTGTTAAATTAATTAATGTATATAGATATATGCAAATACAGAGGAAGTCATGTCAGCGCAGGACTGTTTAAAGTGAGCGAACTATTGCAAAACCACAAAACGGACATACACGCACACAGACAGACACAGCGACAGAACCCAGACGAGTCGTCTGTCAAAGGACCATTAACTCCTCTGACCCACAATTCTAAGCTTAGCTCCAGCTTCACAAATAAGGAACTTTATAAAAATAAAAAAAGAGACGTGAAACATCTTGATTTTTTATGTATTTTAGTTTGTCTTGTTTCCGACAGCCTCTGCTCCTTTCAATACAAAACTACTGAAATATAAACTCTAACCATTGTCCAGCAGACAGTCTCAGGTCTGGCACTCAGCGCTCGCACCCCCTCCCCCACCTGCAGAACCACGCTGCTGTCACACTGCATCAACTGAACAACCCCAGGCTTTAGTACAAAATGTGCATATCAGTGTTTCTGAGAGCAAAGCTCATGTGGCATCGGTTGAAAAGCCCTTCAGCACCAAAAACACTTCAACCTGTCAATAAGTATTAATCACACTGTTTCCATCTGACTGTGAAGCGTATGGCAAAAATCATTGAGGAACCCATAAGTTCTGACAGAAAACATGATTATGTTAAGACAGGAAAAAAATAAATGACTACAGAAATAATCAGATAAAGTAAAGGAGGGAGAAATATTGGAAGGTTGAAGTGATATGTGGTTTAGGAGTTCACACAGTGAAATGTAAGTAATACCATGTAGTTAAATACAGCTGGGAGGCATTCGTTTCCATTTATGCCACATTGTTTTTATCGCCACTTATTAATAACAAGCATTTGTGAAACCATCAGCTTTCACCGATGTGTATAATTTCCTGGTGATTCACACAAAGGAGCATGATTCATTCTTAGAAACCATAAGATGGAAGCTTTAGGCTTTTAGGCCGATCATTGCCCGTCCGTTAATGATCCTCAGTACATCACACAGCTCATATACAAGCCTTATGCTCAAATTCACGCTAACAAGCAATTTACTGTCACCAACGAACACCACTTTGTCTTTGGTCTGTGGGAGAAAGGAGGAGAACCTGGGAGCTCCACAGTGAAGGCACCTGACTGACCCGGTGGGTTCGCACCCAGGACCACAACCCCACCGTGCCACCCAGGCGAGTCCATACAATCAGAAAGCAGTGTGTGAGTCATTATCTGGACTCGTCAAGATACTGAACCTTCAGTTAAGTACATCCCCTGTTGATCACACAAGCTTTTATGTAAATCATCTGCACATTCCAAACAACAAAACGTGCCCACAGAATTTGGTATTTGCTCTTTGCCGTCTCAGTAAATCCAACATTTAGCTGTAGATTTAAAAACGCGACCCAAAAACTAATGAAAGCTCTGAGACGAGCCATGATGTAGATTACTGTTCTGCTCATTCAGATAAATGAGGGCTTTTTAACAGAACATGCCAGAACCATAGTACCTATGAGCCTAGAGGCTGTGAACAACCCTCATCCACATCCAATGTGAGAAGTACAGACTGGAAGACTGCCAGTAACCATACTGGAATAACAAACTGGGAGAAGAAGTCACATTGGGAGTAGGAAAAGGCCTCATCAGTGATCACATACATTAAAGTCTCCACAGAACCAAACCCGTTCCATGTTAGGAACCCAATCAGGAAAGTGGTTCTGTTCCCACGGTCCATTCTCATTCAGTTTTGGACATGTTCAGGAGGATAAAACTGAAATAAACCGATTCCTTACGCAAGATGTCTCCCCTCTTATCTAAACACACTGTAAACGTAGAGCTTTCAGTCTTCAAATTCAGTTTAGTGAGCTGAAGAGAAGTTATAAAGTTTGCTGAGCTCCATCGCTTTCTGCTGGACTGAACTAAAAACTGTTTGGGATGCAGCTCGTGCCAATTTTCCTCTGGCACTGAGCTCAGTTTTTGGTATTATGCTGATAAAAAGACAAGTTTGGAAGAAATGTATCGGTCCAGGATTCAGAACCAATCCTGCTAGAGTTTAAAATACAGTCAGGCTGTTGATTTGAAAACATTCATACTATTTGTTCAACCTTCACTTTCATGACTTTGCATATATAAACTTCAGCAGACTGCTCCTCTCTAGTGCTTCTTGTTGATTCTTCGAGATCTCCTCAGGCCTCGCCTCCTCCGGTTCTGATTGGACCGCCAAGAACGCAAGAAGTACTTGTCTGGACTCCTCCTGCGGCTGACCATCTGGTTCTCCAGGTCAAACTGTCTCTGCAGCTTTAGGGCAAGCGCTCGGTCCTGGCGCTCCTGCTGGGTCTGATGCATGTACCGCTCGTCCACAGCCTCCTGGCTCAACGACCGACTTCTTTTCAGGTCGGAGTCCCAATCTGAGTCCAGGTGTTTGGTCTTCTGCTTCCTCTTTTTGCCTTTTCGTGAGGTAGACTGCTTGTGGATGCTACTGTCAGACTCCTTCTTCGGACTCTGTGAGTCCTTTGGCACCAGTTTACATGCCTGAAAACCAGAGTGTTTGGTGTAGGGTGAGAATGATTGTTTTCGGCTGAAAATCGCTCCTCCACTGCAAGATTCAGGAGCAGTGGCTGTTGGTTCAAAGTCTGAGGTTCCTCTGAAAGTGGACTCGTTGCTGTAGCGAACGGCAGGGACACGGATCTTCACAGATGGTTTCTGGAAGCTGTCAACATCTCCAACCGGAGGTTCAAACAGCAGCCTCCTCTTGTTGATGCCGCCTCCTGCTGGGTGAGAATGAGGCTTTGCGGAATCTTCGCCTCCACTGGTCTTGTTGTGGAGATCAATGACAGGGCTGGTCAGCGTGGCCTTTGAGTTCACTTTGAGGCTTTGGCGATCCAGCTCAATCTGCCTCCACTTTTGCAGGACAGCAGGGCTGGCCTCGTAGCTGGTGGCCTTCTGCAGGCCACGGGTCAGATTCCTGGGGGTGGACTTGACAATGGTGGGCTCCATCACACGGCCATCCGGAAGGCGTTTGGGCGGCGTGCATGGCGAGCACACGATGGGTTTGAAGTGGTTGAGTTCCTCAGAGATGCTATCGTTGCTGTCAGGGCTAACGGAGCGTTCAGGGCGGGAAGGCGGGAGGGCCAGAGGGGTCGACGATGTGACAACAACTCGCCACGTGAATCTGCGGTCGGGAGCAGTGATGGGAGCAGAGACAGAGCGACTGTTCTCAGAGGACAGGAGGATTCCTGCCATGGAGCTGTGGCCCACAGAAACCTGGTACAACAGAACAAGACAGAGTTCAACTGCTGCATCCAAATTCAAACACCACGTAGAAATGTGCCTGTGGACGTAGTTAAGCTGAAAGTGGCAACTGTGTGAAAGGTTTCATCCACCCCATGAGGGTTAAACCTACTCCACATGCAACAGGCAAATGCAATCAAGTAAAAACTAATACATTTATACTGAAAATGTGTGTTGAAGTACAAGTTAACTGCACAACAAGACGTCCTCCTATGTAGCATAAAGGGTTCGGGTTAACCCATCCATCACAGTGACACTGGGGGCGAATGGTGAAGCTTCCCTGCTAAGAGTTTGAGTCCCCCCACACTGCTGCCTCTCGTGTACATCCTCCTCAGTTTGGGCCATACCTGGTCCATTGGGCTTGGCTGGGCTACTTTTAACGCCCCCCCTCTGTCCTCCACCGGGTCAGTGCAGCTCCGACTTCTCTGGGAACCACTGAGGATGAAAAAGGCCAGAATTCACATAACAGCTCGACTAATTACTGCATTTACAAGCACTTATGTTTAGGAACCAGGACAGCATTTACAACAACTGCAAAAAAAAATTTTTTTTAAAGTTGTTCATTCTGTGTATTTATATAAATAATGTCTGGTCCTTGAAGGCATCAGGGATTTCATTGCATGCTTATACAAGGTTTGTCCCGCTGGACAGTGAACAGCTCACATGTCCTGCTCAGGTGTATGTGACCCTCTGCTGCAGGACCAGATGAAGATGTTATCCTGCTCACCCAGTGAAGGTCAGTGAGGCTTTGGTTTTCCTGATGAAGGAGGAAATATTTCTGATCCTGCTGCTCATTGGTTCCTCATTCTCTGAATCAGACAAGACTCCCTGGAAAAAACAACAATTTGTTGTTTTTTTTTGTTGAGCAAAAAAACAATCCTGGAGACAGATACTCAGAGTCACACATATTGTTCCCACTTGTACAGACTAGATAAGCATCTCACGTATCGCCAACAAATGTGGCAGAGGTCTGAAGGTCCTGACTGGTTGGAAGCTGTCAGGTCGACTTACAGGCTCCTCAGAACGTTGGACTGATCCAGACTCGTCTTTACAGTTGACAGGGTTTCTTCTCCTGGACTCATCTCTGTCCTCCAACAACAGCTGAAACAGAAATGATGGCACAATGACAAAATCACAATCATCTCAATCACAGACGTCTGGTAACACAATCATTACAAGCTGATGTAAAATGTTAAAGCCTTTCACTCTCAGTTATGATAATGAACTACGAGTTCATAAATGTGTTCTTTTCTTTCACTTTCTTTCTTTCTGACTACGAACTCAGACATTACTGACTTGTCCTGAAAGTTACAGTTTTAGATTTTTAAAACACGTTACATGATTTGTGATGTATAAAACACTATTTGTACCATTAACTAACTCACTTAGGGTGTGGAAGCATCAAACTCTAATTTGTCTCGAGTGAGACTCACCTTGTGTTTTCCGCTTTGTCCTGAAGAATTGTCTGCAGACCTTGGAACGAAAGCAGGAGAAACGAAAAACTCTGTAGACACAAAACAAGATCTGAATAAATATCAGAGCGATAATCAAACGCAGTGTCTTTGTGGGTCCAAGTGTCTGTTGATGGCTCAGCCCAGTGTCTTCAGCTGCTCTGGTCTCGGACCCAGTGACAGAGACACTGTCATGAAGGAAACCAGAGAACTGGAGTCCGGAACGCTTTCCAGAACCGCTAAAAGACGCGAAGAACCCGCCAGGAAAGGCTCCAGAACCTCCCCAGGACTCCGGCTGACTGAACACCAACTAACACATTCTAAAGGTTCAGAACGCGATCATGTCTGTATCGAAGTCGTGTTTGTCCCTGATTTAAAATGACAGTAGAAACGGAGACGGAGGACACCAACAACCACGAACCAGCAGGGACCCGGCTACTGCCGCAGTAAAGTCGCTGCTGGAACAAGTCTGGACAAGTTCTACAAAACCATCCAACACAAACCGAGCAACGCAGCGTCCAGGTGCTGTCTCCGCGTCCAGCCCGTTCGGTGCTCGCCGGGTTTCTGGAGCTGGACCCTGCTGACAATTGACCCGAACGCTTTATTTAGCCGTGATGTTGACGCCTCCACGGGCCCGTTCTCATGCAAACGTACCGGCTGTTCGCGGTTTCTCTGCGGTTGGACTGTGGAGCAAAGCCCGGCGTTAGAGCAGATGCGGCGGAGGGTGTGCGCTCCGCTCGCTCCCAGGTGAACCGACTCACCTCTCCTGCCGTCGCAGTCGCCCCTGCCCGCTTTGCCGCGGCTTCTGTCGGGGTCGCTCTTCCTCCGGAGCCGCTCTTCGCTGCCGGAGTGTCTTCGAGCCAGGTAGAGCGGGCAGGACGTGTGTCCACAGGGCGAGCTCAAGCCGGCCGGCGCCTCTACACACGCCGCGCACTTCTTCGCCTCAACATTTCGAGGGTTTGATCCTAAACCGGGCCGGGACCTGCCGGTGACGGCGCTGGCTGGTGTTCCGGGCCGTTCGGCCGACCCTGTGGTCGCCATCTTCCTTGGTGAGTCTTCTCTCTCCGGTCCGCTCTGAACAAACCCCGCCCTGCGCGAGCGCAGAGTGGACGCGCGTGCAGCCCGCCACCCGCGACACAGGAACACGGCGCGAACCTGGCGGATGTTTGAGTCAGGTGACTTCCAAAATAAACCCGATGGTTAAGAAGTGTGTGCATACAGCCAGTCTGTATTTTGTAAATAAACGTGTCAAGTAAATGCGTGTTACTGGGGAAAAAACTGTAGACTTGGCTTATCTTTCACGTAAAGCATTTCTAACATGTTAAAAACAAGCAAATAATGATAAAATACATTATTGTGTAACCCTACTTTTAGACAGTAATGGAAACAATGAAAAACAAATACCACACCTCAAGCAGCTGTAAATAAAAATAAATGTGTATCATTTTAAATTGGGAGCGTGTTGTATTGTGAAAGATTCTTCACCCGGAAATGCATTCACAATTTGACCGCGGAAAAAGAAACACGTATTAACAATGGCGGCGGGCAGGAGGAGATTTGTAAATCATGGACATTGAAGTTGCAACGGTACCGACGATTTGGTTCCGAGGCGCTACGATAACCAGAATTTTGATCTTCGGTCTCGGGGTCAGTGTAAAGTAACGTGTATTTTAAAGCCGTTGTTGACAATAAACGGCGACATCTGCTGGTTAATTTCAAGACACTGCATCTGTGTGGTTAAAGCTTAGCTGCTGCTATTCATTCATTCAGGATGAAGCACAGTTGCTTGCTACAACAGCTGTTTTTACACGAAAAACTAACTGAAACCGGAAGCTAATTTAAATCAGATTAGAAAGAAAAATATTCTGGAGACGGGCAATAAGTAGTATGTTAACACAGCAGATTGTACTGAGAGCTTGTGTGAACGCTGTTTCCAGCTCGTGTCCCGGCTCAGATGCAGGGCAGCAGGCCTGTGGTGGAGGTCATCCGTCTGGGCCTGATCTCCTACCAGGAGGCTCTGAGGCTGCAGCAGGTTTACATAAACCGGCACCGGTCCGGACCTGCTCACGCTCTGCTACTGTGTCAGCACCCACCAGTCTATACCACTGGGATACGCCACAAACCCTACCCAGCCCCCCTGTTGGACCAACTGCGTCTGCTGGGAGCCGACGTGCACCAAACCACCCGAGGAGGACTCATCACCTTCCATGGGCCGGGTCAGCTTGTGTGCTACCCAGTCTTGAACTTGGGCAGCTTCAAGAAGGTTCCAGCTGCCTTTTTCTGAATGTCTTACAGTTGAATGTATGGACACATGTTTCATCTGTGATCTGTTGTCTCAGAGCATTCGTTGGTACGTGGCTGAGCTGGAGAAGACCATCATCTCAGTCTGCATCAGGTTTGGTATCGAAGCATCAACATCTCCTCACACTGGAGTCTGGGTTGGAGACAACAAGATTTGTGCTATCGGTATGACGTCACCTTTTGTTTTTGGTTTATTAAATCCTTCTAAACTGCTCAAACTCCCAAACACAGTTGTTTAATCTTGTACGTGATTGGCGAGATCATTATGATTAGATGAGACAGAAACTGTGGCACATGACAGGACTCACGAGCACCGGAGGCTGTTGTGCTCTCTGAACACGAAGAGATGCATCTGTTCCCTGGGAATGTTGTGCTTTCAGGAATCCACTGTGGCCGTTACATCACCTCCCACGGTTTGGCTCTGAACTGCAACACTGACCTATCGTGGTTCAGCCACATTGTTCCGTGTGGCATTGAAGGGAAAGGAGTGACATCGCTGAGCTCTGAGCTGCACAGAGATGTCAGTGTGGAGGAAGCTGTGCCGTACCTGCTGGACGCCTTCAAAGACCAGTTCCACTGTCGTCTGTCTGAGCCTGCAGAGGACTATGAGCGATGAACCTGACCTGCAGACTTTATAATGACTTTGTTGTCCACAATGACCTCCTTAGAGATCAGTCTATCTAAAAGATCAAGCATAACGTTGTATAAACTCTGATGAATTTGACCACATACCAGACTTACCTTCACTGACTGATTTACCAAATGTGCATTAGAAATGTTTAAAGTGAAACTGAAGTGTGAGGTCTGGTCTGTGGTGAACATCCAGCTCCTCTGATCCAAGTCAATACAGCTGAAATGACTGCCAGACAACTCTTGTTTGTTCTACTACTCTCATTCTGTTCAGAGGAACCTTTGGGATAAGGCCCATCAATGTGTTTCTGGGTGTGTTTACAACAAAACATTACAAGTGAAAAAATAAAACTATTATGTAAGGCCTCTTTGATGTGAGTCATGGTTTCAGCTTTTGAGAGACCCAGTCGCACCTTTCAGTTCCTTCAAAATAAAGCGTTGAGTGACGACCCTTATTTTGACGTCAGGCTGTTGGTTTTTCCGGCACCGTGGTGACGTCACGCCTATGTTTATGAACTTTCTAGCTCGTTTGTGTGTTGCATGGAACTTCGTGAAGCGGTCTGCGTTAGCATGCTGCTGCGGGCTAGCGTCGTGTAACAAGACGGTCAGTTCATGGTCCCCGCAGAGATGAGGTCCAGGAACCGAGACACCTAGAGCGGTACCTCCGAACCGACGCAGGCTGTGGCTGTCAGCATGGGAGACGATAACGGAGTGACCGGAGACCTGAACGCCAACATGAGGTTTCAGGCCACCGGCGACCCGCGGCTGGACAAAGCGGTGCACCAGTGGTTGGCGTGGGACAAGGTGAGCGTGCGTCCGCCTGTCAGTCACAAGCGCGCGGTGCTGGTTGTTTGGTTGTGAACATCAGCCCGTTTTCTTTATCGCACCAGAACGGGGGGTACGAAGAGTCGGCCTGGAGCTGAGCTCCGCTGCGTTCACGGCCACTGGGAAAAGCTGGACAGATGCTGGAAAACATTGGCGTTAAATACGACCGGGGTCCAGAAACTCTTCAGGTTGATTTTTGAAGCACAAGGGCCGATTCGTAGCATTTCACCGTTATTGCTTGTTTCTATGAGCAGCACTGTAGGGTTGCGATACATTAAATGCGTGGCCTTCTGCAGTGCAGAGCCTCACGCTGAATCCTGTAGATGGGATCCACTGATGTGGGTCATCAGGCGATTTGAGGCATGACTCAGCATAAAGTGACCTGTCACTCAAACCACACAACAGGCCGTTCTCCCCCTCTGGTGATTAGCGGGCAGGTGGGGAGATGATGCTAATCGTGACAGAGTTTCATTTGTCTTGGTTTTAAATGATCATTTACATGTGTATGAGTACAATGCAACAAAATGCAGTTTAGGTACAACCAGAAGTGCTATAAGCAGTAAGTGCAGGAATAGACATGTGCATGAGAGAAGACATTTACAGATTGGTACACAGTAGATGAACGTCGATTAGCATATATGCAGTCGCTTTAATTAACTGTTAACTGCTCTGCAGTGTAACATTAGCACCATACTGCACTATATGGCAGCTGTGTGTCTGACTGAGCAAATGCCTGTAACACAGTACATGTAGAAAGTGACAGGGTCTGAATCTCTACACACCTGTTCCAAGCTGCAGTGTGAGCTTTAGTCCGTGACCTCAGAGCAGCGTGTCAGTAAAGGTCACAGCTGCTCTGTTAATGTCAATGGTCACAGGCTGAGCGAGTTAATCCCTGGTACTGTATACACTGGGCTCCCTTTGTGCTACATGCTGCAAAGAATCTCCTGAAAACACCCTGACAGTGAGTTCTGACAGTGTGGATCATAGAATTGTGAATGTGAATGACCTCCTTAACATCAGTAATCACAGGTCCAGGTCCAAAGTCAGGTGCTCTGCGGGCTTTGGGCCATTTTCTTGCTTCTAAACAGATTTTCTGCATCAGGTTTTCTCAGTTCCACTGCAAAGACGCACGCCACCAGCTGCCTTACAGTGGGCATGGTGTCTGTGCTTTAGTCAAACCCAGCATCATGTTCTGCTTGTTTCTGGTCACCTCTGGCCCACAGAGGTGAGGAGCAGTTGCAGCTCTTGGATAAACGGTGGCACTGTGGCACAGAGGAAACCACGTCTGGCTTTGACAGGGTCCCTGTTGTGTGGTGCAGAACCAGTGTACACTGGCTCAGATCCAGTCCCTGGTGGCAGCAGCTCGGTTTGAGGATCTGAAGTCCAGACTCTGCAGCAGGATGAGCTTTGGTACAGCTGGACTCAGAGCACCAATGGGAGCCGGATTCAACCGGATTAATGACCTCACAATCATCCAGTCAACACAGGTGAGACCTGGTCACATCAGGTTAAAGACGTTACTCATTATTTCAAAGAGGAGAGATGAATGAGTGGAACATTATTTACCATAAGGTAACTAAGGTTTTCTCCCTGTGTTCAGGGTTTATTTTCTTACCTGTCCAGGTATTTTGCTGACTTCAGTAGCAGAGGAGTGGTTGTTGGTTTTGACACCAGAGGACAGGAGGAGAGCGGCTGCAGCAGTCAGAGGTAATCGTCTAGAAAGCATTGAGTTTAATGGGGTAATGTCCTCACAGTCTCTGCTCTGCTTTTCCTGCACTGGCAGCAGCTGTGTTAGTTAGTGAAGTTCAGCAGAAATAACTTTACTCTCTTCTGCCCCAGACCATAGTGTGTTGCGTTTGAGCTGTGCTGGGGTATAAGCATGAAGGTTCCTACAATGTTCCTGCTCATCTAAATGTTGCTGCCAGTTTCCCAGTGGCAGAGATGTGACATTTACTTTACGTTGTTGGACACATCATCCAGCATGAACCTTATTGGCTCAACCACAACCTCACTTCATATTTAATGTGGGCACAAAACTAACTGACTTTGGTTTCAGTACAATACAAGTAAATAATCTGAGAAACAATGATGATTATTTCATTCTCAGGTTAAACCAAAACTCATCCACAGCGATTTGCACTGTTTCTTCTTTCAGCAGGAGTCAGTGCAGTGGAGCGTTTGGGTGATATGACATAACAGCTGTCTCGTTAATTTCAGTCTTTGTACACTCACTACACTTACTGGCTCCTCACATCTTTGTGTGTTCAGGCTGGCAAAGCTGACGGCTGCTGTGATTCTCAGCAGAGACGTTCCTGTTCATCTTTTCTCCTCGTTCGTCCCAACGCCGTACGTGGTGAGGCAGCACTAGCCTCTGTTCTCTGCAGTATCATAGCAAGCTGCTGTCTGTTAAACTTGTGTGCTTTGTCTCAGCCGTACGCTGTAAAGAAGCTGGGAGCAGCAGCTGGAGTGATGATCACTGCTTCACACAATCCTAAAGAGGATAACGGGTACAAGGTGAGTCAGTAAAGTGCTTTTCTTCACTCGTCCTGTCCTTCGTCTTCTTCTACTTCTTCTTTTCTACTTCTGAAATAACTGAAGACATACGCCACTGTTCAAAAGTTCCATGAAATGTCACACTTTTATTACCACAATGAGTTGTAAAATGAATAGAAAATATAGTCAGGACAATGAAAAGGTTAGAAAATATTTGTATTAAAAAAATAATTTCCTTGAAACTTTGCACTCGTCAAAGAGTCCTCCATTTGCAGCACTTACAGCGTTGCAGACCTTTGGCATTCTAGCTGTTCATTTGTTGAGGTAATGTGGTCATCTCCATCGGCCTTCTGACGCGATGAACAGACACATTGTACCATTACAACAATGGAGTGATAGTTGCTGGAAATGGGCCTCTACACACCTATGCGACCCACCTCCCCCCCCAGCAGCGGTACCAGAACCCACAGATCACTGGTCACATTTTATATTCATGGTTGTAAAGTTATTGTATCATTCATCTATTATTCAGTCATATTAATTTGTGAAATGGGTTTATAACGTAATGCTAACCCTAGAGGGTCTGGTCCCATATGTAGTCCCACCGCGTGCTCTTTTGCAGGTGTACTGGTGTCATGGGGCTCAGATCAGCTCACCTCAAGACAAGGAGATCCTGCAGAGCATCGAGGAGCAGCTGGAGCCCTGGAGCGCCTCCTGCTGGGACGAGGAGCTGGTGGAGAGCTGCTGCCTGAGAACCGACCCGCTGACCCAGATCAATAGCTGCTACATGGATGAACTCACCTCCCTCTGCTTCCACAGGTACGAAGAGGTTTGGTTTTGGTGCTGCTCCTTGCTGGTGTTCCTCCCTTGTGAATTCTATATGTCCTGTCATCTCCCAGGGATCTGAACAGAGGTTGCCCGTTAAAGTTCATCCACTCATCCTTCCACGGTGTCGGACACATCTTTGTTCAGCAAGCCTTCGAGGCCTTTGGCTTTGCTCCACCGATTCCTGTTCCTGAGCAGAAAGACCCTGACCCAAACTTCTCCTCTGTGCTCTGCCCCAACCCTGAGGAGGGAGAGTCCGTCCTGGTCAGTGTTTTTCGTTATACACTGTATAGTGCCAGGTCACAACTAAAGCCCATCTGAGCAAACTTTAAGAGCTACAGAAGACTATATCAAATCCCACTTGAGGGTCTTCACCTTTGAGTTACGATCTTCATATTTTGCCTTGGTCTGTTTTCCAGAAGCTTTCTCTTCTTCTGGCTGAGAAGGAGAACACCAGCATTGTCCTGGCGACGGATCCTGATGCCGATCGCTTGGCTGTAGCAGAGAAGTGTGATGGGTAACTGTCACTCAGGTTCTAAAACTCACTTCAGTCCAGAGTTTAGCGATGGGAACATTTACATGTCAGTGGTTTTCTGTTATATCCTTTTCACTTCAGTGTGATTAGGTTGTATGTTGGGTGTGCGGTATATAAAATATTGATGATGATGATGATATTATGGGATGCTGTATTGATTCTTTACTAGTTATTTACGTGTTTACCTGTGATAATGTTTTGCTGAACATCTTGCTGGTGTGAATTGATCTCTTCCAGGTGCGGGTGGAAGGTGTTCACAGGGAATGAGCTGGCAGCTCTGCTGGGTTGGTGGATGTTGTTTAACTGGAAGGAGAACCACCCAGATCCTGCAGACACTGAGCAGGTTTACATGTTGGCCACCACCGTGTCCTCCAAGATTCTGCAGGCCTTGGCCCGCATCGAAAGGTTCCACTTCGAGGTGAGACAGGTTCACTTACATCTGCAATAGAATGAGACATGACTGAGTCGGCCGGTACCGGACGGTCTGCAGGTCGGTTCAGTCATGTCTAGATTTAGTTTGTGTTTTTTGAATATAGAATCTTGTAGCATTTTCCTCTTGGTTTCCAATCACACCCATATGCTTTGTTTCAAACCACAGACAGACTCTGAGCGGTTGTTATGTTAGGACCAGAAACTGACAGACCAAGAGGAAAAACTGGACTTTTGATTTAAACAAACTAAAGCCTGTAGGTGTGAAAGGTGCCCCCTGTCTGTGCTGAACAGGAAACTCTCCCAGGATTCAAGTGGATTGGCAACAGAATACAAGAACTCTCCGCAACTGGTCACAGCGTCATATTTGCCTTTGAGGAGTCGATTGGTAATTATGTGTGTATGCATTTTTTCTTACTTCTCAGTCGTCGGCTTCACACAACTGGTTCTACTGTGTGTCCAGGCTTCCTGTGTGGGAGTATGGTACCAGAGAAAGATGGAGTGAGCTCAGCAGCCGTTGTGGCTGAATTGGCTGCTTACCTCCACAACAAAAACCTGAGTCTGAACCAACAGCTGCATAACATCTACCAGACGTAAGCTGCTGCATGTTCTTATGTCGGCTCCTTTAAACCACCAGTCACTGAACCTCCACTGTAGGCTGTGCAAAGCCCTCAGGATCATCACCTATGTTGGGGGCTTCTGTCCCCAGGTATGGTTATCATGTGTCTAAAACTTCCTACGTCATCTGTAACAACCCTCCCACCATCCACAAGATTTTCAATCGCATCAGAAACTTTGATGGTGAAGGTTCGTACCCGAAGACATGCGGCGGTGTCCAGGTCGTCCACGTTAGAGATGTGACGACAGGATACGACAGCAGCCAGCCTGACCTCAGATCTGTAAGACGTGGTGCTGAGTACTTAAATTTAATAAACAATGTTGTGGATGAAGCAGATGTTAGAACAAAAAAAGACAAACTCTCCACATTGATGTGATCAGTGTTTAGTCTGTTTTGTCGCTTTCTTACTTGTTGTGTAACATAATGTGCTTGTTTTCCTGGGAAGGTCCTTCCTGTGTCGAGGAGCAGCCAGATGATCACGTTCACACTACAGAACGGCGTCGTGGCTACACTGAGAACGAGCGGCACTGAACCAAAGATCAAATATTACACCGAGTTCTGTGCTCCACCAGGAAAAAGGTCACAGTTTCACATGCTGCTCCGTGACTCTCTGTTTATGTTCTCGGTTGTGTGACTGTCAGTGTCCTTGTTATGATCTGTGCTGCAGTGATGTGACCAGTCTTGAGGAGGAGCTCAGGAAGATAACCACGGCTCTCCTAGATGACTTCCTGGAACCAGAGAGAAACCATCTGATTCGCCGCTGCTTGTAGCCAGGATCCAGGTACCTGGCACCTGCCGTGATGCCACATCCTGTCATGTTTCTACATCAGCTGCTTTATTCTGTGGCGTCAGCAGGATTCATGATGCACTGAACACCTTTTATGTTAGAGTATGAAACATTATTCAGAACATTCAGTATTTGTCTCTGCAGTCTTTCTACAACAGAGCATGTGTAAACAGAGTCCAAGCAAACAGAAATCTTATTTTTGTTTCATTTGCTATTTGCTTGTTGTGAAGCTGTAGTAACCAGTAAGACTAAAGGAAAAGTATTCAGAAATTAACGCCACCAGCAAATTACCACTTACCCAACAGCTTATATTTGCTTTTCAAGTGTGAGTGAAACTCCATGCGGATGAGTCACTGTGGAAGTGTATTGGTGGCAGAACAAGTGAACGCACAAAGATAGGAAGACTTTTGTCATCAGTGAACCTGCAAACCTGCAAAACCTTGAAGTCAACAGCTTCTAGTTTTCAAGTTTATCTGAATGTTGAAGTTTTCTTTCACACTGTGGATGTTATTTATTTTTATATTTGGATAAATAAATAAATATATATGTTGTACAGAGGAAATGCTGCTCATGAATCACCTGCTTTAATCGCTGGGCTGCTTAAGCATCTGCTTATTATAGACTGATGACTTTGTTTTTGATCACATGACACAGTGAGGCGTCTGTGGAGCCCAGCGACCGTTTATGTTCACTTTATTTATTGTTGCAGCTTCAGTCCTTACGTTAGAAATAAAGATTGTTGTTCGTGTGGTGTTCTGATGAGTCACTAATAAAACGAAATAGAACTTAGATGTGTTTTGTGTTTTTTTTTTTTAGATCTTCTTTCCATCTTTAGTGTTTTGGTGTTGTGTCTTTACTGTTTTGGTACAGTAATTAAACATTTTAACCTTTTGTATGTCTTAATTCTAAAATATTATATTTCCTGGATTATTCGTCAAAATTATGTTGGCTGGAGCACTGGTCTGAGATGCAGAACATTACCAGTTCAACCCCGTCTGGGTTAGCAGGGGTGTCCTTGAGCAGGACACTACGCCAGCTGCTCCACCGTGATGAGTAAAGTGCAGAGGACAAATTTCATTTTAACAAATGTGACATGACAATAAAGGTGTGCGAGTTCTTCTTTAATGCTGCCACCATGTAACTAAAATTTTCTTAATACATTGTCTGAAATCAGCAGCTCC
This sequence comes from Betta splendens, assembly GCF_900634795.4. Classification (NCBI taxonomy): domain Eukaryota; kingdom Metazoa; phylum Chordata; class Actinopteri; order Anabantiformes; family Osphronemidae; genus Betta; species Betta splendens. The sequence continues at coordinate 19,935,358 of NC_040893.2, read as the reverse complement.
AGTTTTCTGATTAGGAAATAGAGGATGAACAAATAACTGTATATTATCTAGTCAACAGTAAATGTAAAAGCCTTCAGGGAACCATTGATTATATGTTCAGTTTCATCTCAGTCAAGTATGACAACAGTTCAAGAGACAGAGCGATGTGGGAATCTGAGGCCAGCTTCAGGCTGATTTAGTGACAGCCTGCGGGTGAACTTGTGGACAATCCTGTACCTGACCTGCCGCAGGTTGATGCCATAGATGATGGGATTGAGGAGCGGTGGCACCACCAGGAACCAGACAGCCAGCACGTTCTGTAGCGTCACCAGCGAGCTGCTGCCATAACGGGAGTACAAGGTGTCAAAAAGCAGAGAAGACGTGAAGACCAGCAGCGTGACCAGGTGAGGCAAACACGTCTGAACGAACTTGGTGCGGTTGGACCGTGACTGTAGTGAGGCCCGGACGAGGCGCGTGTAGGACACCAGGATGAATCCCATCTGTGACAGTTGTAAAAACATGACCACGTAACCGTACACGTTGTTGCCGGTGGTGTTCGAGCACGACAGCTTCACCACCTCCCAGTTGGTGCAGAACAGCTTGTGAAGCTGGCGGCTGCAGATTGTGAGCTGTGACGTCATGATCACAGCAAGCAGCGTTTCCAGCAGCGAAAAGCTCCAGCTGAGCAGCAGCAGCTGCGCCACCTTGTGCCCCGTCATAAGCGAGTGGTACTGCAGAGGCCTGCAGATGGCCAGGTAGCGGTCGTACGCCATAACGGAGAGAGTTGTGAAGTCACAGAAAACATAACTGTACACCACGAAAACCTGGGTCAAGCAGCCAGTGTATGTGATGACGTAGGAGTCGAGCAGAAGGTCGTGAAGCAGCTTCGGGTAGAAACTAGACGCTCCACAGATTCCATTGAAACACAGGTTACATAAAAAGAGGTAGATGGGCTCATGAAGCCCTTTTTCCAAACATATAGTGGTGATCAGCATCAGGTTGATGAAGACAGTGATGAGGTACGACATCAGGGCAAAGGTGAGGAACAACCGCCGGTTTGTCTGAGAATCATTCAGACCCTGAAGCACAAAGACAAGCTCAGTGTTATTCTCCATCAGATCAGATGACAAAAACTGGAATTATGATAACCCATCATCAACAGTTTCATGTCCAGAGGTTCCAAGAGGCATCAAACATCTAGTTCAGTTGTCTTTGAACTGTGTTCAGTCCAGAAACACAAACGCTCAAACAGTTCAAAGGATTAAAAACATCAGCAGAGGTCAGAGGCAGAAACCTCAGACATGTACCACAATAGTCACTCATCAACACAACATTAAAACTGTCCCTTTAACACACAAAGAATGTCCTTTTCTCTGTTTTCTGATCAGTTAGAAAAACAAAAGCAGACACAATGTGTACGACTGAGCACAAATAAACTGTTAAACGTGTGTTAAATGAGAAAACTCAACTCAGCAGGTTCATGAGACTAAAGAAAACGCTCCAGAAAAACACATCAAATTCTCTGATACAGCATCCAAACATGTTAATTAATTTCTCTAAAAAACGAATCACAGAATGTGAATCCTGTTGGAAACAAATCACAGCAACACTGGGTCAGATCCCACAGCTCATCGCTGACTACTGCAGTAACCCATGCAGCGGCACCGCAGCTCTTATACAGCTCTGAGGGGCGGCCATGGCAACATCTCTGACATCAGCATCAACTAATTCAACTTTATCCAGATGAAAAAAAGAACCTCAAAATGTCACAGACACCAGCGCTACAGCTGCAGATCATCCCATGAATCCATTCAGAGCCGACCCGTTCTAAGGCCTTCTAACTTTAATGTATCCCCGCTGCTAGAAGAGGGATTAGTTCTATTAATTAATGTGTGGTACTGACCTGGTTCATCACCATCACAGGCCACACTCAGACAAACACCCACTTCAACTGCGGGTAAGTCAGTCTCCAGTGAACTTGACTGCACGTCTTTGGACTGTGGAAGGAACCTGGAAAGTCACACTCGGGGAGAACATGCAGACTCTGTGGACGGATGGGCTCATGTCTGCGTTTGAAGCCTCTGGTATGAGGAGGAGTGAGCATCAAGGCCGGACAACCACAAGCCCCGGTCTTTTCCTGTTCATTCAGGACGCTCAGCCTTTTCAGGCCTCTGCTTTTAGAAATGTCTGCAAACCTGCTGATTATGGATGAAATGGATGGATGAATACATGATGATCACTTCTAACAACCATCTAACATCTGTCATCACATTGAACAAGACTCAGATACACAGCGTAGGACAATTGTGTTTCTTTGTGTTCAAATGTCTTGATATCGACTTTTACCAGTTTGTCTCCATGTGACATTTAAAACACAAAAAACAATCCGACTTCAGCGCCCTAGTCCAGCTTAAGCACCAGCTCGGCTTGTACTTGGGCCGGTGTACCTGGCTCAAGAATCAGTTTAGTATCCGCGTCTGATTCCAGCCCTACAGGTAGCTCTGCTTCAGCGGTCAGCTCCCACTCCTGCTGCTGCTCCGTCATGTCAAGCTCCAGTTCAAGCTCCTGCTCCATCAAGCCAAGCTCCCGCCCGGTTCTCGAGCCACGTCAAGCTCAGGCTCCAGCTCCAGCCCAGCCGCGTCAGGCTCAAGACCCAGCACTCGTCCCTGGTGGCCTGGTAAAGCGGACCTCTCCGACCCAAGTTACTGGTGGTCCAGAAGCGACTCTGCCTGCCTCAGTTCCTGGTGGCCTGGTAAAGCAGACCCCTCCAGCTCTAGTTCCTGGTGGTCCGGAAGCGACCCCGCCTGCCTTGCTTCCTGGTGGTCTGGAGATGATCTCGCCTGCTTCAGTTCCTGTGTCCTCTGCTCTCATGTCTGCAGGTGTTCTTCCCAGTATTACTGGTGGCAGCGCCTCGGCTGGTCAGCTCCTCCCCTCGGTTCCTGCATCTCGTGGGTCAAGCAACGCTCTCGGCTTGCTCGGCGCTGTCCTGCCGGCCTGTTGGCCTCGCCTTCATCACCTCCGACTGCAACAGTGGCGCTGCATCCTTTGTCGTCGGCCACCTCGACTCTCCATTTTTCCTAGGCTGGCGTTTACCTGGAGGAAGTCAATGCTTCCTGTGGGTCGATGGATGTGTCTTGTTCAGATACCGGCCTCCTAGAACTCCATATTCACTCCTGGACACTAAAAGTGCCGCTCCGGCCCAGCGATTACTGGGCAGGGATTCTCCTCACCTCTACCCCCTTCAAGGGGAATGTTTGGACTGTGTTTGATCTCTTGTGGGATGGACTTACCTAATGGACCCTATCCTGTGCATCCCTTGATCCTGTGCCTTTTCCTGTGTGTGTTAGCCTTGTTTTTGCTTTGACCCACTTCCAGTCCTCCTACCGCTCATCCTGCTAGTGTTCTGATCCCTGTTTTGGGTGTCTGGGAAATCGCCCTACGGGGGGGGGGGGGGGGGGGGGGGGGGGGGGGGGGGGGGGGGGGGGGGGGGGGTCCTGTCACGAATCCAGCATCATAGTCTTGTTTTTGTCTACTTTCCTGTTTTATTTTGACCACTTCCTGTTTAGTTCCTGTCAATGTAGTTTTCTGTTTAGCTTTACGTTGAGTCATGTGACCGATTCAGCTGTTTCCAATTGTCTAATATTTAAGCACTGTCTCTGCCATAGCACATTGCCAGATTGTTTGTTCACTTACCTGTGTAAAGTCTCCAGCAGCATTACCCAGTAAGTCCTGCCTGTGTACCGGTACTAGTTTCTGTTTTTGACCTTGCCTTGCCTGCTCCTTCGAACCTGGTTTTGGACTCTCAATAAAACCTAGAATCCACTGCCTTTGTCCGTACTGTGCACTTGGGTCCTGCATCCCCCGCATTTCTCTGATACTGAGGCCAGTGTCTGGAAAGTTGAGACTCTCAGGTCAAAGGTCATTTCAGCATGTTAACATGTAGGTCTCTCAGGTTTTCACTTATTCCCTCTGAAGCAAATTAGAGCTGTTAACCAGTGAGACCAATCAGCCCGACCAGAAATCAGCGTGGTCGCTCTGGTGCAGAGGCCTGAGGGCTGTAATTACATCCCCTCAGACAGCTGCCGCCGGAGATCTTAAATGAAACATTCTTATTCCTGCAAACAAGTAACCAAATAAAGTTTACGAACCTGAACTTGTGTGACCTGGAGGTGATGAAATTAACATGAACATTCTTCAGACTTTGTCTAAGAGTTTGCATCAGTCCTGAACTAGATCATCGCAATTAAAAGAATGTTTCCTTGTTTTTTCAGAAATACTATATATATATATATATATAGATATAGATATATAGTATTATATATATATATATATAGTATATATATATATATATCTATATATATATATATATATATATAAACTAAAATCCTGCTTAGGTCCAGAGTTTGACAAGGCCACTGCAAAAGTGTTTAAGTAAACATTTCATTCTCTACGAGACGTTCCTATAGTCTCTGCTGCTCTAAATCAAGGTTACATCATTCACCATAGACAAAGCCAGTTTCCCAGGAACCAAATGACTGTTACATAGTTTTCTGTTTGCAAAGCTATGAGCAATATGAACATGTAAACCAGATAGAGATACACATCACGTCATTATGGCATTACATCATTAGGATAATGAAACAACATCAGCTGGGAGGGAGCACTGTTGGAAACACTTTAAGAGGCAGGAATTGTTGCCAGTTGTGAATTAATAGGCTGAAGTTTTTTGCCATGAACAGGACTACGATTGCTTTCCATGCTAAAATGGGGATCGTTATAAACTCTACACAGATTTCATACTTCATACTTGCTGCCTACCCTAATATTGGCCTTTTAAAATATGTATATTTTATGATCATTATGATTTTGTTTGTTTTCATTGTTGGTGCCAACATGTTGCTCATTGTGGTTATTTGTCTGAACAGAAGTTTACATGAACCCATGTACATGTTTCTGTGCAGCCTGTTTGTGAATGAGCTGATGGGCAGCTCTGGGCTGTTTCCTTTCCTTTTGCTTCAGATTCTCTCTGACGTTCACACGGTTTCTGTTCCTTTTTGCTTCCTGCAGATCTTCTGTATATTTTCCTATGTGTGTGCAGAATTTTCAAATCTAGCTGTGATGTCGTATGACAGACATCTGGCTATCTGTTGTCCTCTCCAGTATAACACTCAGATGACATGTAGAAAGGCTGCTGTGCTCATTGCTCTGGCGTGGTTTTACGCAGTTTTTGCCATTGGTTCATTGATTTCATTAATTGCTCCATTACAACTGTGTGGGAACGTCATTAACAAAGTTTACTGTTTTAACTATTCCATTGTCAAACTGTCATGCTCTGAAACTAAAATCAATAACATTTACGGACTGATTGTTACTTTTGTCACAGTCTTTGTTCCTTTAATGTCAGTCTTTTACACGTACACAAGGATTCTAAAAGTGTGTTTTTCTGGTTCTAAGAAGACCCGGCAGAAAGCCCTCAGTACTTGCACACCTCACCTGGTTTCTCTCCTTAACTTTTGTTTTGGGGTTTGCTTTGAAATTGTACAGAGCAGATTTGAAACGGAAGGTGCACAGAGTATTTTGTTAATAGTTGTGTCCCTGTACTATCTGACATGTCAACCGCTGCTGAACCCGGTAATGTACGGACTGAAGATGTCCCAGATCAGGAAGACTTGTAAAAGCCTGTTGTTCTCTATTTTTTAAATTGTAGATCATCTGACCAGGTTGACAAAGAGCAAAGATGTAACTGATGTCAACAGCATTGATCTGATACAAGTCTGCTGATTGCGTGAAAATGTCATAAGGTGAATGCTGAAGTCAACATAATATAATAATACGAATCAAATCTGTTGCTCTTCACAGAGTTTACTAAACTATAGACCATGGATAAAATGTACAAGACTTAACGTGTATGTAACATCACAACAGGAATCGTGGATAATTTAACTAAATAAAGCTACATATTTAACAGGGAGCAGGTGTTTTTTTACTTTTAAAAGACATATCTATTATAGAAAATATATAGAACACAATTTAATATTAAATCTGCCTGCCATACAGCAGTAAAGATGAAGTGATGGGAAGCGTTGACAATAAACCTACAGTCAATCTGCAACACACCAGGTTCCTGTGTGTGTGTGTGTGTGTGTGTGTGTGTGTGTGTGTGTGTGTGTGTGTGTGTGTGTGTGTGTAAACTGATCCTTGCCTGTTCTGTTTGTGTAACCGGATTTGTACCCATAGACTTAGAAGGGCTACTGTTTACCATGTTTTTACACAGCAGTTAATATTAACGTCCCAATTTGTGTACGTACGGCATAGCCCCATTAAGTCTATGGATAAAATCTGGCTATGTTGTGACTCGGCTTCCACGCCACCAGGGGCAGCCTGGTTTCACCCTTTTTGTTTTGTGTCCTTGTTTCTGTCTTGTGTTTCCTGTATTAGTTTGATTGGGTTTACCTGTCTTGTCTTGTCTTGTATTTAAGGTCTCAGTTTGTGCACAGTCTTTGTTGGTGCTACGTGTTACGTGTTACATGTCATCGTGCTCTCCGTCCAGGTTTGTGTGTTTGTTCACTGATTGTGTTAAGTACTGTTGTTTGCGTGTTTGGTGTTCTTGGTATGGTTAATTTAGTTTCCTGCTCTGCAGTGATCTTTAGTTTACCTGTGAGTTATATATGTTAGTTTGCATGGTTTATTTCTGGCCTATCCTGCATACGCAGCGTCCTTAGTTCGTATTGTCCTCTGTCTGTATGTTTTATTTATTAAATCATTTATTGTCAGTCCTATCTGTGGGTCGTGCATTTGGGTCCTCCCTCACAGTTCAGTTTGTAGGCCATTGTAGCCTGTCTCCCCGCTCAGGGAGCGTGTTTTAGAATACTGTTCAGGTCCAGTTTGACCCCTGCTTGTAACAGGCTAGGCACGTACAAATCAGTTTACGCACAAAGAAATTTAATGGTATACTAAAATGACTCTGTACTATCTAACTGAACGTCAGTAACAAGTGTAAAAAGTGTTTAGAATACTCAATATGACAGATCATCCTAAAACCAAACCCTAAGGTGCTCAACATCAGTCTTAGATGATCTTGTTTATAGCAATAGAAAAGCTTCTATCACTAACATACAACAGAGACAAGCAAGCCAATCATACTATAATATAATAATATGTTTTTTCATGCTTAATGATGCTAAAGAATTAAATTATTAAAATAAATAAAAAATAATTTCAAAAAGCCCTGTAAATCATCCACATTGCCGTCCCAAAGTGTGTATTTCCAGCCCACTGGTAGAAAACGCTGTTTTAAGAGCCCGTGACACATGAAGTTGATCACCACACCTCTTTGTGGAAGCGTGCCGGCCACAGCATCCAGCTTGTTGTTGTTTGACTGAAGCTACCCAGCAGGCATTCTATCGTTGAGGCATCATAATTATGGTTGAATGACCATTAAATTACGTTTTGAACTTGAAAGGTGAATAAACGCTGATGGGGCAATGGTATTCAAAGTTGCATTATGGTCGACTGTCTATATAACTGGATTAAAATAAAGCATAAACCTAAGAACAGCAGCCCGATGAGGGAGAGCTGAGTGATCACATAACTACTACTACTAATGCTGGTTTACAGGAAGCACTATCAATGCTGTCCTGTCGTCTCCACCCAGATGACCCTGTAATAGCATTATTACAGATGCGGCCCACCTCTCCACGTAGTGGGATGAAGGTGGAGTCCCGTGATGACCTCTTGGGGGGTTTGACCTGCTCTAAAAACCCACAGCAGCAGATGAGAGCTAAGCTCAGAGTAGAAAGGCAACTGCTATGTGAGGATAGGAGATGCGAAAGCAGTAGTAAGAGGAATTGTAGGTTCTGTTCTGTATTTGTAGAACATTACTTAACTAACAGTTAAGTTACTTTATTGTGTGCGTGAATAACTGACTGTGGATGAAGGTTCACTTTGTTGATATGAGATCAGGATGAACTCCACCCAGGCTTCATTCTTCACATTAGCTGCTTACTTTGACACTGGGCTTTTAAAATATTTTTATTACATAATTATGCTGTTTTTATATGCAGCGATTGTTGGTGCCAACATGTTGCTCATTGCTGTTATTTGTCTGAATAGAAGCTTACATGAACCCATGTACATGTTCCTGTGCAGCCTGTTTGTAACTGAACTCTATGGCAGCACTGGGCTGTTTCCTCTGCTTCTGGTGCAGATCCTCTCTGACACTCACACCGTTTCTTCGTACTTTTGCTTTCTGCAGATTTTCTGTTTACATACGTATGGAAATATACAGTTTTTTAGTTTAGCCATAATGTCATATGACAGATATGTTGCAATCTGTTACCCTCTGCAGTATAACACACGAATGACATTTTCCAGGGTGGCCAGTCTTATCACTCTAACATGGTTGTCTTCGTTCGTTGGGGTTCTTGTCATGATGTCTCTGAGTTTCTCTTTACAGCTGTGTGGAAACATTATCAACAAAGTTTACTGTAGCAACTACTCAATTGTGAAGCTGGCATGTTCTGACATCAGCTTAAATAACATTTATGGACTTGTTACAACATTTTTCTCAGTCTTTGGTCCTGTTCTTCTGATTCTTTACACGTACACAAAGATTCTCAAAGTGTGTTTCTCTGGTTCTAAACAGACTCGACAGAAAGCCATCAGTACCTGCTCACCTCACCTGGCTTCTCTACTTAACTTTACTTTCGGTTCCATCTTTGAAATACTTCAGAGCAGATTTAATGTTAGCAGTGCCCCTAAAATACTGAGCATCTTATTGTCCGTGTACTGGCTGACATGCCAGCCGCTGTTTAACCCGGTGATGTATGGAATGAAAATGTCCAAAATCAGAATTATTTGTAAGAGTCTGTTGTTTCGTTCTAGATCCCTCAAAGCTCAGGCTGAGTGAAGGATGACTATGTCTGCCAGCGAAAAACAATGTCTTTTAATTGCTGATTATTTCCGTTTTAGCTTCTAGATGCAGCATAATGTTGTTGTTGTTATGAGATAATTTTGAATGGTTAGCAGATCGGTCAGACCCAAACCAAGTTTAGCAATAGTGCAGATTGTCCTGAAGATGTAAATCTGTTCATAGAGAAACACACTTTTATGTACAGGGTTTTGTAGGTAAGGGTTTGGGGTATTTCATTTCGTTTTTCTTTCAACAGTAACACAGATAAAAAGCAACATTTCCTGAATCCAGTGTCTGATTTCCAGAGTTAACTCATATGTTTCGTTATCTGATAAATTAGCTTTACTGCCTCATCAGCACCAACATTCCTGTTGACCTCGACACCACATCAGTCTTCACATGTTAATGATGCTTTAAAGGCTGGCCTGCAACGTCTCCAGAGGAGGCTCATCAAGCTGACGACTAATTAGAAGATTTGAGCCTCATCCTCTATAAACAACAATATATAACATGTTAAAATGACTGCCAGTATATGGGTTAATTAATGCTTTGAGCTATTGAATTTTAAATATTATCTCTATCGTGAATAAAATAAAAGGAATTAACAAACACGTTTGTTCACTGCTTTGTTGTTGGTGTCCTTTAAAAATGCAACCTGTTTTCTTGTTAGGCTCAAACAATTTGCATCATAAAAACATTTTTTTAAATCTGAAGTTATTACGAGTACATTAACTATGGTGGAAAAATGTACTATAACTAATTCATTTACAGATCATAAGGCTGTTGGTGAACTCTTTAGGTCTCAAAAGAAAGAAAGTAAACATAATCACATTGACGATCACGAAGGGCTGCAGTGGATAAAAACCCCAGCAGAGCACATGCATCAGGTAAATATAAAAACAAACAATTCATAATAATTATTCACAAAATGAATATTAACTAATTTTAAATTTGAAAATTGGGATTTTCCATTGTGTAGCATCCGTTTGCTTATGAGCAGAGAATTCACAAAACTAAAAGCTACTGTATAAAACTAAATTGTCTGGGCTGCAGTAAGCATAAACAAGTAGAAATGCTTTCAGATTGTCTCGCATCCATTTTCTTTAACAACTGCTTATGAGCAGAGAGTCTGACGTAGGATTCCGGCTGCTCCAGTGTTCTGGAGCTTGGTACAGGTGAAAGCAAGCGGTCCTGATCTGCTGCAGCGCTGGCCACTAGAAAACCAGGTCTGTGACATTATAAATGTAGATGGTGGAATCCTCCAGGTCCTCCAAGTTTTTGTGTACAGCTTTTTTCATCTTGGTTTTGCTTTTTGTCATAAGGTCACTCCCAGATTCAGGAGCATAAAAGCTGCAGACACGGAGCGTATCCTCAGTCAGCATGACTCAAAGTTAGAACATCAGCATTTGATCATGGTTTACTTTTCTCATGTGACATTAAATCACTGTCTCATCATAATTAACACGATTCACATTATTGATTAGTAAATCTGACACAATGTAACAGATTTTACTTTATCTTCCTGTTTGCAGTGTCAGTTGTTTGTTTAAACCAAATCATGATCAATTCTACACAGTTTTCCTATATTATACTTTCTGCCTATGCTGATATCAAGCTCATCAAATATATATTTTTCATGATTTTTACAGTTTTGTACTTTTTTATTATTTGTGCTAACATGTTACTCATTGTGGTTATTTGTCTGAACAGAAGTTTACATGAACCCATGTACATGTTTCTGTGCAGCCTGTTTGTGAATGAGCTGTTTGGCAGCTCTGGGCTGTTTCCTTTCCTTCTGATTCAGTTTCTCTCTGACGTTCATCATATTTCTAATTATTTATGTTTTTTGCAGATTTTCTGTGTGTACTCGTATGCAGGTGTGGAATTTTACAACCTAGCTGTCATGTCTTATGACAGATATGTTGCCATCTGTTTTCCTCTGCAGTATAAGACACGTATGACGAATAACATGGTGATCATGCTCATTGTAGTGAGTTGGTTGCCTCCTTTGCTTATGGTTACTGGTACAACAATGCTGTCCTTCTCTTTACAGCTGTGTGGAAACGTCATTAACAAGGTTTACTGTGACAACTACTCTGTGGTGAAGTTGGCGTGTTTTGACACTAGTGTCAATAACATTTATGGTCTAATTGTTAGTGTTGGGTCAATTATTTGTGCTTTAACTTTAATTTTTTACACTTACATAAAGATTTTCAAGGTGTGTTTTTCTGGTTCATCAGAGACCCGAGAGAAAGCCGTTAATACCTGCTCACCTCATTTGGCTTCTCTGCTCAACTTCTCCTTTGGTTGTTTGTTCGAAGTATCACAGAGCAGATTTAATATGAGCAATGTTCCCACTATGTTAGGAATTTTCTTATCAATATATTATTTTACATGCCAGCCGCTCTTTAATCCTGTATTGTATGGACTTAAAATGTCCAAAATCCGTAACACATGTAAACATTTATTAAAAAAGAGATAAATGTGTAAACCTTCAAGTGTTTGCGTATAATGATCAAAACCACTGACAACTTGTTCAGAGCAGCTAGTGTGTCTGTTTCTGGTTAGGTTGTGACATTTTACCCTCAATATGCCAACAACGATGGTTGCTTTCCAACGCCCTATGAATAATTTTAGATTTCCCTTTAACCTAAACAAACTCACAAGACTACAGCCAGTTCTTGTTCCTGCCCTGTCTCTACAGCCAGGCTGCTTTGTAAAAGGACAGTGCTTCACACTATAAGTCATTAACACAGGTGCACCAGAAACAAGCTTTACTTGAGAACAGCCATAGTTCTGTTTAACCTGACATACCAACAAGCAGAAAAAGAAGGTTATTTGAGTACAGTAAGTGTCTGTAATGAGGACATGACAGAGTCAGTCTATACAGATTAAGCTGCCTCATAACAGGTAGCAGCATGTCAGTGGAGATTGTTTACATAATTGTTGTGGCATTTTTGGCCATACTGGGGGAATAATAAACTGTAAACCAGCTGCTATACCACTCTATTCTCACCCTCCGTGGGTGGTCTCATCCACTTTTTCCAAGCTCGGGTCCTCTACCAGAGGCCAGGGAGCTTGAGGGTTCTGCGCAGTATCCTTGTTGTTCTTAGGACTGCACTTTTCTGGACTGAGATTTTGGTTGTTTTTCCAGGGATCTGTTGTAGCCACTCCTCCAGTTTGGGGGTCACAGCCCCCAGTGCTCCGATCACCACAGGCACCACTGTGGCCTTCACCTTCCAAGCCTTCTCCAGTTCTTCTCTGAGCCCTTGGTATTTCTCTAGTTTCTCATGTTCCTTTTTCCTGATGTTGCCATCGCTTGGTATTGCCACATCCACCACTACGGCTTTCCTCTGTTCTTTGTCCACCACCACAATGTCTGGTTGGTTCGCCATTACCATTCTGTCTGTCTGTATCTGGAAGTCCCACAGGATCTTGGCTTGCTCGTTCTCTACCACCTTGGGAGGTGTTTCCCACTTTGACCTTGGGGTTTCCAGTACATACTCTGCGCAGATGTTCCTGTATACTATGCCAGCCACTTGGTTATGGCGTTCCATGTATGCTTTGCCTGCCAGCATCTTACACCCTGCAGTTATGTGCTGGATTGTCTCAGGGGCCTCTTTGCACAGTCTACACCTTGGGTCTTGTCTGGTGTGGTAGATCTGGGCTTCTATGGCTCTGGTGCTCAGGGCCTGCTCCTGTGCAGCCAGGATGAGTGCCTCTGTGCTGTCCTTCAGCCCAGCCCTTTCAAGCCATTGGTAGGATTTGTTGAGATCAGCCACTTCAGTTATGTTCCGGTGGTACATCCCATGTAAGGGCTTGTCCTCCCATGATGGTCCCTCTTCCAGCATCTCATCCTCTGTTCTCCACTGCCTGAGACATTCACTCAGCACGGCATCTGTCAGGGCCTTATCCTTGATGTACTTATGGATCTTGGATGTTTCATCCCGGATAGTGGCTCTCACGCTCACTAGTCCTCGGCCTCCTTCCTTGCGGCTAGCGTACAGTCTCAGGGTGCTGGATTTGGGGTGAAACCCCCCATGCATGGTGAGGAGCTTTCATGTCTTAACATCTGTGGTCTGTATCTCTTCCTTTGGCCACCTTATTATTCCTGCAGGGTATCTGATCGCTGGCAGGGCGTAGCTGTTTATTGCCCGGGCTTTGTTCTTGCCATTGAGCTGGCTTCTTAGGACTTGCCTTACTCTAATACCTGTGGTATTCCAAGGTACTTGTAACTGTCCTCAATGTCTGCTATTGTTCCTTCTGGGAGTGAGACCCCTTCTGTGTGGATTACCTTGCCTCTGTTTGTCACCATCCTCCCACATTTCTCGAGCCCGAATGACATCCCGATGTCCGAGCTGTAGATCCTGGTGGTGTGGATCAGCGAATCAATGTCTCGCTCGCTCTTGGCGTACAGCTTGATGTCATCCATGTAGAGGAGGTGACTTATGGTGGCCCCTTTCCGGAGTCGGTATCCATAGCCAGTCTTGTTTATTATTTGGCTGAGGGGGTTCAGTCCTATGCAGTGCTAACAGCAGTGGGGACAGTGCATCTCCTTGGTATATGCCACATTTGATGGATACTTGGGCAAGTGGCTTCCCATTGGCTTCAAGAGTGGTTCTCCACAACCTCATCGATTTTGCAATGAAGGCCCTTAGAGTTCTGTTGATGTTGTACAGCTCCAAGCATTTAGTGATCGCTGTGTGTCACATTGAGTCATAGGCTTTCTTATGGTCGATCCAGGCTGTGCACAGGTTGGTGTGTCGCACCCTGCAGTCTTGGGCGACTGTTCTGTCTTATCTTTCAGGTCAGTCGCTGCCTTGCTCAGCGTGTCTGTGCTCACTGGGGCTTCGTACCCAATTTCCGGTTGGGGAGATGGTGAAACCTCCCCTCTGACCTGGCGTCCTAACTCCCCCTTGCCGTAGCATTTGTGTTGTACCTCGTCTGTCAGGTTTTGGCAGAGATCGGACCCACATGCACAGCGATGAGGCGACAGACAGATGGTAAAGTTCAAGGGTTTTAATGCAGTTCTCGTAATCACGGACAGTCCAGGTCATGCACGGATAAACACGGGATTGAGATACAGGAGGGACAGGCGTGATCGGTTCCAATAGCGGTCATGGGTCAAAACCAGAGGACTCAGATTTCCAGGTTTGAATCGACAGGCTAAGACAGTTCCAGTAACAGGCAGAGTTCAGCAACAGAGACAACGGGTTTACAGTACCGGTCAGGATCAGACGAGAAGCGGTAGTCAGGAACACGGAAACAGGTCGGTAAGCTGACGGGGTAAGCTGAACGAGAGAATACTGGAAAGTGAAGTCATGGATTCAACGATCTGGCAACAGGATATGGGAACTGGTGGTGGTTAAGTACACAGGTGAGTAATGACTGATTCAAGACAGGTGTGTGTAATGACAACCGGAAGTGAGGCTGGAGCTAACGGGATGAGACTAGAAACCGGAAATTCTACACAATAAAAGCACCTGATGCAGACCTTGTTAGACCGGGCGACGTCTGAGCCGGTATCTCATGTGGTTAATTGTTTCTCATCATTATGAGGTAGGCGGTAGCTTGAAGGGTCTTGCCCAAGGACCCATACTGGATGCTTATTCGCCACCTGTATACAAGTCCTGCGATTTTATATTTCCCATAACCTGTTGCCAAATCGTTGAATCCATGACTTCACTTTCCAGCATTCTCTCGTTCAGCTTACCCCGTTACCGACCTGTTTCCGAGTTCCTGACTACCGCTTCTCGTCTGATCCTGACCTGGATGCACTCATCTTGGCTGCACAGGAGCAGGCCCTGAGCACCAGAGCAATAGAGGCCCAGACCCAAGGTGTAGACTGTGTAAAGAGGCCCCTGAGACAATCCAGCACATAACTGCAGGGTGTAAGATGCTGGCAGGGAAAGCATACATGGAACGCCATAACCAAGTGGCTGGCATAGTATACAGGAACATCTGCACAGAGTATGGACTGGAAACCCCAAGGTCAAAGTGGGAAACACCTCCCAAGGTGGTAGAGAACGAGCGAGCCAAGATCCTGTGGGACTTCCAGATACAGACAGACAGAATGGTAATGGCGAACCAACCAGACATTGTGGTGGTGGACAAAGAACAGAGGAAAGCCGTAGTGGTGGATGTGGCAATACCAAGCGATGGCTACATCAGAAAAAAGGAACATGAGAAACTAGAGAAATACCAAGGGCTCAGAGAAGAACTGGAGAAGGCTTGGAAGGTGAAGGCCACAGTGGTGCCTGTGGTGATCGGAGCACTGGGGGCAGTGACCCCCAAACTGGAGGAGTGGCTACAACAGATCCCTGGAAAAACATCCGACATCTCAGTCCAGAAAAGTGCAGTCCTAGGAACAGCAAGGATAATGCGCAGAACCCTCAAGCCCCCTGGCCTCTGGTAGAAGACCCGAGCTTGGAAAGTGGAGGGTGAGAATAGAGTGGTATATATAGCTATACAGAAATTAATAAAACTATATATATACATATATGGACATCTTACAGTAAGAATTTGGCATCATTCAGACAACAACCAGTCAATAATCAGTGTTGTGGGGAAATGTTTTTTTTAAGGGATGTGCTGGCAGTCTGACTATGTAAAGTCCTAAAATGTACCAGTTCTAAATGTCCACACCTAAAGGTGGTTTTAGTGCCTCATTAAATCCTTGAATTGAAAAGATGAATATAGGGACATATATGGAAGATAATGTCGACACATCTCACTTAGCTTAGAATGACAGATCACCAATAAGCCAAACCTGGGAAAAAAACCTTGATAGGGCACAGGTGAAATGATGGTCCAAAGGGAAGTGCAAGTCAGGTAGAATGATGACCCACTGTTGCAGTGCCTTAGCATCCAAATGTAAATTTCTGATATTTTGGGAATTTTCTGTTTTAAAACACAGAGCTGGTAGTTTTAGTACATTACACTGACACTTTGCAATGTATAGAAACAGAAGAAAAACATAAAATCTCTCCAGAGCAACTACAGTATTTTATAGTTTTCTATGAAACTAGGCATTTTTCTTTTTCTATCAGCTCAGTAATGTAGTTCGTACCATGTAGGAGCAATTTTTATTTCAGTAAGCCTTCTATGCAGACAATGGGGCTTAAGCTCTGACACGTTACAAAAATCCTTTGATCATACTATTATTCAGTTGCCCCAAGAGTTTAAGTACAGTATGAGTAAATATCCTGTATAGATCCATAGTTTTACAGCTCTGCTGAGTCTGGCCTCAGCAAATTCACTCTCTCATTGATTGCATATTTTAAAAAAGTAACCTTTACACTAGTAAACATTAAACCACAATCTGAGTGAGGTGAACAACAAGACCTCTGTATCTAAATCTGCAGAACAGTGGTTAAAGCAGTATTTATTCACAACAGTAAGTGTAAAAGAACATTGGTTCTGAATGGTAAAATACAATATGTAGTGGTTGGCTACTCAAGAAATTTAAATTTTGATGATGATGATGATGATGAGCTACACTTCAGCCAAACCTAAAACTAGACCTTTGCATATGACACGTATTTTGCTCATGTTCAATCCATACATTACAGGGTTGAAGAGCGGCTGGCATGTAATGTAGTACAATGACAAAAATATTTGCACCATGTTTTGTACACCGCTCATATTAAATCTCGTCTGTAATATTCCAAAAGAAACTCCAAAGGAGAAGTTGAGCAGAGAAGCCAGATGAGGTGTGCAGGTACTTGCGGCTTTCTGTCGGGTTTGTTTGGATCCAGAAAAACACACATTGAGAATCCTCGTGTAAGTGTAAAAAATAAGAGACACTGGAGCATAAACTGTGACAGAAGCAGCAACAAGTTCATAGATGTTGTTTACTGTGGTGTCAGAACATGAAAGTTTTATGATGGAGTAGTTGTCACAATACACTTTATTTATGATGCTCCCACACAGCTGTAAAGAGGCAGTCAGACATACTGAAACAAGAACCGCTAGAACAGGAGGCAACCAGATAACAGCTATGAGCAAGGTGACCTTACTAGAGGTCATACACGTGTTGTATTGTAGAGGATGACAGATAGCCAGGTATCGGTCATAAGACATGATGGCCAAGTTAGTGAATTCCACACTTCCATACGTGTACAAACAGAAAACCTGCACTAAACAAAAGGGAACAGAAACAGTGTGAACGTCAGAGAGAATCTGAAGCAGAAGGAAAGGAAACAGCCCAGAGCTGCCAAACAGCTCATTCACAAACAGGCTGCACAGAAACATGTACATGGGTTCATGTAAACTTCTGTTCAGACAAATAACCACAATGAGCAACATGTTGGCACCCACAATGAAAACATAAACCAACAGAAAAATGAAGAAATATAAATGTTTAAAACCCCCCAAATCAAAATAGACATCTAAAGCAAAATATGAAACATGTGTAGAGTTCATCACCATTTTCTGTTCAGAGGGAAAAAAAGAGTAAGGTATGGTATTAATTTTAAAAAATTCTTAAGAGCTGATAAATCAAAACAACCAGATTTAACCTTCTTACAATCGGGACTTTACTGAGGTAAGACTATGATAAACATTAAATATCATCTTCATTGATGAATACACTACTAAGTCCCTCTTGACTGAGTCCAAACTACTTCTGCTGCTGCTTTTAAAGTGACTGCCCAAAGCAGCACTGATGTCATTAACAACAGCCCCTGTTGCTGACTTAGGAACATACCAAAGTTGAACCTATGCTGCCACTTTAGATTTATGCTGAACACAGATTATAAATCTATCAACAGTGACTCTCTCAATTTTACAAATCTCTAACTATAAAGCTAAATTGTCTGGGCTGCAGTAAGCATAGACAAGAAGAAATGCTTTCCTATTGTCTAGCATCCATTTTCTTTAACAACTGCTTATGAGCAGTGAGTCTGACCTGGGATTCTAGCTGTTTCAGTGTTCAAACAATTAAGCTCCATGAATACATCAGGAAAATTGCCCCAACAGATAATGAGCTCAGTGAATACCTCAGGCAGCAGAAACCAGAGGAGGGTAAGAAAGACGAGGAACCCTCATGGAAGGACAAACCCCTACACGGTATGTGTCACATCCGGGCTTGTCACCCGCCCTTCACACGGAAAGGACTTCCGGTTTTATTTTGTATACTTCCTGTTTCTCCGTTCAGTCCCCGGATCACTCAGCACACCTGTTAGCAGTTTACTAATCAACACCGGTATATAGCATTCACCCATCACAGACTCCAGTTGCCAGATTGTTGCGTGAGATCACCACTTTCCAGCGTTTCTAGTTCTGCCTTGTTGTGTACCGTGTTCCAGTTCTGACCTCCGATTCTGAGCCTGCCTGATCCTTGTCTGCCTTGATTGTTGCTTCTGCTTGTTACCGACCTCGCCTGCCTCACCACGATTCTTCGCCTGCCGTTTTGGTATTGTACTCACCTCTCGTGTCTGACCCGTGCCTGTCCCTGACTACGCTTCTGCCTGATCCTGTTTAACCGGCTAGATCTCCTGTGTATGACCCTGCCTGGATTTGATTCTGCATTGTGGAATAAACGTCATTCTGTAACACCAGTAAACCTCGTCTTGTGCTGTGCATGTGGGTCCGTCATCTACGCCGCCCTGACAGAACAATCTGGCCAGAAATGGACCCAGCCAGCATCGAGAACCTCCGCGCTGCCCTCACCGCCCAGGAGCAACGGCTCAGCGAGCAGGAGGAAAAGACCAACGCGGCGCTCCTGAATCTGGCGGAGTGCGCCCGCCGTCAGGAGAACGCAGTGGCGGGACTCGTGGAGGCGGTGGGTCGCCTCGCGTCAGGAAACTCCGGTGACACCGCGCCGATCCAGGTTTCAGCGACCGCAGCGGCAAGTGCACCCGCGGCGACTCCGCCGGCTCTCCCTCCGGCACCCGACGCACGCCTCGGCGCGCCAACCCGCTTTTCCGGTGAGTCAGGCGACTGCCGGGCATTTCTCACACAGTGTGAGATCCACTATGAACTACACGCTCCCGCGTTTCCCACCGAGAGAGCTAAGGTGGCGTACGCGGTTTCGCACCTGACCGGAGAAGCGGAGGCGTGGGCAACGGCAGAATGGCAGAACGGGTCGATCTGCATGTCGTCTTTCAGAGCCTTTTCAACGGCGTTGAAGCAGATCTTCCAGGAGATCACGCCTGGAAGAGAAGCAGCGCAGAAACTCGTGAACATTCGGCAAGGAGGGAGGACCACGGCCAAGTACGCGATCGAGTTTAGGACCCTAGCGGCGGAGGCCGGATGGGACGCGACCGCCTTGGGCGATGTGTTCATCCGCGGCCTCTCTCGGCGCGTGAAGGACTGTCTAGCGGCTCGGGACCTGCCGAACGACCTGAATGCACTGATCTCGCTGGCCATCCAGATCGACCGACGACTGGGAAGCAGCAAGCGAGAGCACCGTGGAAAAGCGGAAGTCACCACCAGAGGTCAGTGTTTCACCGACGGAGGTTCTCCCTCGCGGAGCTCAGGTACGCCGCCATCACCAGAAGAACCCATGCAGCTGGGACGCGCGCGTCTCACGGAGTCAGAGAAACGACGACGCCGCTCCCAGGGGTTATGTTTGTACTGTGGACAGCACGGGCATTTCGCCAATAAATGTCCGCTAAAAGACCTGGCTCACCACGAGCACGGAGGATCGTGGTGAGCCGAGCCATGTTTGGTAGCGCCTCCGCACGCTCACTGCCTACAGTCACGCTCTCGACCAGCTCCCATTCCCTCCAGCAGGCGGTCCTCATCGATTCAGGGGCCGATGCTAGCCTGATGGATGCCAGGTTGGTGGAGAGGATGGGCGTCGCCACCTCCCCGCTCGCGACGCCGGTGGAAACCACAGCATTGGACGGCCGCAAACTATGGAAGGTGACCCACCACACAGAGGCCGTCACCATGGAGTTTGCTGACGGACACACGGAACGCATCCATTTCTTGGTGGTGGAGGCATGCTACCACCCGGTGGTGTTGGGCCACACGTGGCTGCGTCGGCACAACCCCAGGCTGGACTGGAGAAGCGGTGAGGTAAGCGAGTGGGACATGGACTGTAAGAGCACTTGTTTTCAGACCTCGACGAAGACGGAGGAGCCACCGATCGGGACTGGGCAGGAAGAGGTGGACCTGACCGGGGTGCCGGCCTGCTACCATGACCTCGCTGCGGTATTCAGTAAATCCAGGGCCATGTCCCTGCCACCCCACAGGACCCACGACTGTGCCATAAACCTGCGGCCCGGCTCCAACCCCCCCAAGGGGAGACTGTTCCAGCTGGCACCAGCCGAAAGACAGGCAATGAAGGAATATCTGGACTCAGCCTTGGCTACAGGCATCATCCGGCCATCCTCCTCTCCAGCAGGGGCCGGGTTTTTCTTCGTGGGAAAGAAGGATGGCACCCTCCGACCATGTATAGACTATAGAGGCCTCAACGACATTACCATTCGGGACTCCTACCCTCTTCCCCTCCTCCACTCTGCGTTTGAACTACTGTCGGGAGCCAAGTGGTTCACAAAACTGGATCTACGGAACGCATACCACTTGGTTCGCATCAGGGAAGGGGACGAGTGGAAGACGGCATTCAACACCCCGAACGGCCACTATGAGTACCTGGTGATGCCGTTCGGCCTCACCAACGCCCCTGCCATCTTCCAGGGATTTGTTAACGAAGTATTGGGCCAAATGATTAACAGATTTGCATTTGTGTATCTTGACGACATCTTGATTTTTTCTAGCACTGAGGAGGAACACCAGAGTCACGTCCGCCAGGTGCTGAAGAAACTCTTGGAACATCGGCTCTTCGTAAAGGCCGAGAAGTGTGAATTTCATGTCAGCACCGTGTCATTTCTGGGTTTCATCGTGTCACAGGGCCGGATCCAGATGGACCCGGCCAAAACCAAGGCAGTAGAGGATTGGCCGACGCCCCAATGTCGGAGGGACGTGCAGCGCTTCCTCGGGTTCGCCAATTTCTACCGCCGCTTCATCCGGCGGTTCAGTAGTATCGCAGCCCCCTTGCACAGACTCACCTCTCTGAAGGCTCCGTTCCAGTGGTCGGAAGAAGCAGAGTCGGCCTTCCAGCACCTTAAACAGAGTTTCACCACCGCTCCTGTGCTTCGCATGCCGGACCCAGAATGCCAGTTTGTGGTGGAGGTCGACGCCTCGGATTCGGGGGTAGGAGCGGTGCTCTCCCAGCGCGACCCAGCCGGAGGTAGGCTACATCCCTGCGCATTCATGTCCCGCAAATTATCCCCCGCAGAACGGAACTATGATATCGGGAACCGGGAGCTGCTAGCGGTTAAGACAGCACTGGAGGAGTGGAGGCACTGGCTGGAGGGAGCGGCGCAGCCTTTCTTGGTCTACACCGACCACAAAAATCTGGAATACATAAAGACCGCAAAGAGGCTGAACTCCCGCCAGGCCCGCTGGGCGCTGTTCTTCAGCCGCTTCCATTTCCACCTGTCATATCGCCCAGGCTCGAAGAACACGAAACCAGACGCTCTCTCCCGGCTTCATGATCACCTGGACACCCCGGTGGAGCCGGAGCACATCCTACCGGCGGGGTGCCTGGTGGGGGCAGTTACGTGGCCGGTGGAGAGACGGGTCCACGAGGCCACCCAGGGTCTCCCCAGACCTCCTGCATGTCCCCCCAACCGTCTGTTTGTTCCCCCAGGTCTTAGAGGGGAGGTGATCCATTGGGCCCACGCGTCTGCCATCAGCTGCCACCCCGGGGCACCCCGCACCGCGTTCAGGGTGGGCAGACGGTTCTGGTGGCCCTCTATGAAATCGGACGTCCGGGAGTACGTGGCCGGATGCTCCACATGCTCGATGCATAAACCGTCCCACCAGCGACCCGCCGGCCTCCTGCGACCGTTGCCAGTCCCACATCGGCCGTGGTCGCACGTGGCGCTGGATTTCGTCACCGGATTACCCCTCTCGGCAGGTAACCGGGTTGTCATGACCGTGGTGGACCGGTTCTCTAAGTGCGCGCATTTCATTCCTCTGCCCAGACTTCCTTCAGCCAGGCAGACGGCCCAAGCCATGCTGGACCATGTCTTCCGCCTACATGGATTTCCGCAGGACATTGTGTCGGACCGTGGACCCCAGTTCGTGTCCCGTTTCTGGAGGGAGTTCTGCGCACTGCTGGGGGCAGAGGTCAGCCTCTCCTCCGGATACCACCCGGAGTCCAACGGCCAGACGGAGAGGGCCAACCAACAGTTGGAAGTGGGACTACGACTGCTGGCGTCGAGGAGCCCCGGGACGTGGTCCCGGAAGTTGATATGGGTCGAGTTCGCCCACAACACCCTGCCCTGCGCCTCCACGGGTCTGACACCTTTTCAGTGTGCTTATGGCTTCCAGCCCCCTATGTTTCCGTCCTTAGAAAAGGAGGTCCACGTGCCCTCGGCCCATGCTTTGTTGCGGCGGTGCAGACAGACGTGGCTCAGAGCCCGGAGGACGATGCTCCAGGCCCAGGCCCGCTACAAGGAGGCAGCAGACCGCAAGAGGTCCCCAGGACCCTCGTATGAAGTGGGCGACCAGGTCTGGCTATCCACGAAGGACCTGCGGCTCCCGGGCTCCCCACGTAAGTTGACTCCACGGTTCATCGGTCCATACAGTATCGCTCGAGTGATTAACCCCGTGGCCGTGAGACTCTCGTTGCCCAGGTCCATGAAAGTGCACCCGACCTTCCACGTCAGTCGGCTCAAGCCCCACCGCTCCTGCCCTCTGGTCCCGCCGTCCCAGCCTCCACCCCCGCCTCGGGTGGTGGACGGCCACCCGGTCTACTCGGTGCGGGACCTTCTCGACTGCAGGCGCCGGGGCCGCGGGTTCCAATACCTGGTCGACTGGGAAGGCTACGGGGCGGACGAGAGGTCCTGGGTCCCGGCTCGGGACATCCTGGACTGCTCGCTCATCCGGGACTTCCATCGGGCACATCCGGAGGCTCCCGCCCCGGACGGGCTCCGCCGGGAGGCTGAAGCGGCGACGAGGACAGCGCCAGGATCCGGTCCCTCCTCCTGATCCGCCCTCCGCCCGCCCTGGTCGGAGGGGGACTTCCCGTGGGCGCCGTGGTAGACGCCCTGGGGGGGGGGGGTACTGTCACATCCGGGCTTGTCACCCGCCCTTCACACGGAAAGGACTTCCGGTTTTATTTTGTATACTTCCTGTTTCTCCGTTCAGTCCCCGGATCACTCAGCACACCTGTTAGCAGTTTACTAATCAACACCGGTATTTAGCCTTCACCCATCACAGACTCCAGTTGCCAGATTGTTGCGTGAGATCACCACTTTCCAGCGTTTCTAGTTCTGCCTTGTTGTGTACCGTGTTCCAGTTCTGACCTCCGATTCTGAGCCTGCCTGATCCTTGTCTGCCTTGATTGTTGCTTCTGCTTGTTACCGACCTCGCCTGCCTCACCACGATTCTTCGCCTGCCGTTTTGGTATTGTACTCACCTCTCGTGTCTGACCCGTGCCTGTCCCTGACTACGCTTCTGCCTGATCCTGTTTAACCGGCTAGATCTCCTGTGTATGACCCTGCCTGGATTTGATTCTGCATTGTGGAATAAACGTCATTCTGTAACACCAGTAAACCTCGTCTTGTGCTGTGCATGTGGGTCCGTCATCTACGCCGCCCTGACAGTATGTACCACCGGCAGATAGAAGAAATGGCTGATATCGACAAATGCTACCAGTGGCTGGACAAAGCTGAACTGAAACTGAAAGACAGCACGGAGGGACTAATCCTGACAGCACAGAGCCACTCCCAAACTGGGAGAGTGGCTCCAGCAGATCCCAGGAACAAATAGGCCCCTCAGACGGTCCAGCACATAACTGCAGGGTGTAAGATGCTGGCAGGGAAAGCATACATGGAACGCCATAACCAAGTGGCTGGCATAGTATACAGGAACATCTGCGAAGAGTATGGACTGGAGACCCCAAGGTCAAAGTGGGAAACACCTCCACGAATCTGCCTCTGCCTGAACGGTACTGTAATCTCAGCCAGCACGGTAACGAACCTTGTCTGTCCACGGAACTGAGCCTGCCTGATCCATTGTATTGTTCATCATTGCCTACTCGTGTATGACTTTTCCTGACTCTGACCCTGTCTTTCTGGAATAAATCCATTTCTTATCATCACTCAAGCATGTTTGTGCTGTGCATGTGGGTCCGTCATCTACAACGCCCTGACACCTATAATGATTAGCACTAAATATACTGGCAATTTTTTCAACCACAAGTTAACACAAAGGCTTCAATGTCAAAATGACACATTTTTTGCAAAATGCTCTAACCACGTGAAAACACTTGAAATATGCAGCAAAAGCTCATTTTTCCTTCAAACAATACAACTTGCAACCAAGTATTTGAACATGTCTTATCAGTCATAACAAATTGGACAGTAAAATACAAAACACAACTGGTTTTACTGGTTTCTAACAGTTATAAACAGATGGTTTCTCTTTGGTCACCAAAGCCAAAACAATGGAGTTTAGACTGTTTGAATGACGTCAGTGTTAACTCTTATACAAAAGGGAAGAGAAAATGTGTAAATCTAATGAGAACGGGTTTACATATTTGCTACATGTGTCTGATGCTCTGCTGGACTATTATTATATAGTCAAAGTCAACTTTAATGTCAATTTCTACAATGTTTGGACATACAGAGAACTGAAATTAGGTTATTATCAGACCCCTGGTTAAAAAACCACATAAGACCGCACAAGAACACAAAAAATAGAACTACTAAAATAGAAGCAAAAATATAATATTAATAAGAGGAAGAGGATCTTTGGGACAAAACAGACAATGTAGACAATGTTAAAGTGGCTTGTATTTATAGTGTTATAGTATAGTGTTTTAGTAATCGAGAAAAACTGTAAAGGGATCAAACCAGGACCTTATGTTTCTTGGGCCAATGCCCTACTTACTGTGCTACCACGCCACATTAGGGGACATAATCTATGGAACTTTGTGGAATTTGTATGAAATACAAACCTAAATAATTATGTACATTTACCATGAAATTATGAAATAATCACAACCATTTTCTAAATTAAGTTTATTATTATGAAATATGTTTCCAAAGTTGGCTTTTTGCATAATGCCCTTTACCTTTGCCCCTTTATTTATTGCATAATGTTGCTTTCAGAAGAATGCATCTGTCTGTCACTCAGTGCTGGTGGGTGGGACCTGCACGCTCATTGGCTGATCTTTTCCCATCAATTCGTTGTCCTGGACATCTTTCAGGGGCTGTGTAGTTAGATGCAACGGAATGTTGGAAGTTTTTAGAGATGCAGGACATGAGTGAAATCCTCCTTACTTTAACAGATAACGTAGAGGCATGCATAATGTATTTGTGTCTGTGTAGTGTTGAATAGTCTTATCATAGCCTCACGACATTCTCTCACGCAGTGTCGTGCTACTGTGTTTCGATAGGGCCCTTAAGGGACCGCTAAAGAAAAAGGTACACACAAAAGCAAAAAAGTGCTTACATCAGTAAAAGCGGTACACGGGAAGAGAAAGTAAAAAGGAACCTGTCAGGATCCTGGGCTGGCTCTGCCAGCCATCCTGTTGTTTGTTGTTTTTTTTCACCCTGGACCACGCCTTCTCCCTCACTATGCCACGCCTCAGCTCTGGACCATGCCCACTCCCTCTCCTTCCCTCTGTAGACACAGTAATCAGTTCAACTTGCCACACCTGCACTTCCCCTCTGCATCCCTTCAAAGACTCCTGCAGCACAGCACTGCTGCAGCAGTTTGTTTTATCCTCACGCCCAGGCCATGTAGTATCCTTGTTTCCATGCCATGTTTTACCCGTGCGTCCATGCAATGTACTATGCTCATTTCCATGACATGTATTAGCCTTATGTTATGTGTTCATGCAAGGTATTAGTTCCTCGTTCTCGCTGTCTGTATGTTTCTTTTTGTTTTGCTAGCTTGTTTAGTTTGCCAAGTTGCTAGCTCGCTAAGTTTGCCTGTTGCTAGTTCTGTTAAGTTTGCCTGTTGCTAGTTCTGTTAAGTTTGCCTTGTGTATTGGTTTAGCCTCCTGTTGTATTTTGTTTTTCTAAAGGAGTGTTTTGTGTTTTTGCATTTTGGGTGTTTAAGTTGAAAATAAACTATTGTTTCGTAGATTCCTTGCCCTCACGCTACTGACTCGGCCCAGACTGACTTCCATAGCCTTCATCCGCCATTTTGCGTGGCGGATCATGACAGAACCTAGTCACGGTATTTTGGTTAAAGCTCCGGACAAAAGCGTAGGTAATTAGGTAGGTTCATCATCATAGAGCTACAGTATTTTGTGGTTAATTACATCAATAAATAATATTAAATATAATTATTTAACAGTGCTTTCACATTCTATGGCTCTAGTTCTGTAATATGAAGTAGACAGTCAGTCACAGATTGTTTACGTTGCGTCTTTCCTGTATAACCTGTGTATTTGTGTACTCATTGCTACACTTTGATGTGTCAATTCTCATCCTGTCTTTGCTACTAAATAGTTTGCTCACAGACAAAAAAACCAAAAACCAGTTACTGCCACATTAGCAGTGGGTCTCAATTAAGGACACACCTGATGCCAAAGCAGGGATCAAACCGCTGATCTCTACCTTAGGCCAACGCTTTACCAACTGAGCTACCCAGCAAACTACTTTACACATCCAACTGTAACAACATTCACCCCCAGTGTTTTGCTTAAGTTGTCAGACATACACCTACATTTCGAGGTTTATACTACACCACCAGACTTAAATTAATACCTAAAGTGCTGTTGCTTATGTCTGAGTTAAGGAGTAGCCAATCGCATAACTGCCTCCGCCTTGTTTGACAGAGAGTAATTCTGCTAAAAAGCAGCATTATGTAATAAATAGGGCATTATGCAATAAAAGCCGACTTTTGAAAAATGACATTTTGAATAAAAACCTCTTGATTTAAATAAAAAGGCAGATGTAATAATTGGTATTTTTATGAAAATAATCATTACGGAATAGAATTCATAATAACAGCATAATGAAACATAATATCATAATCATAATGATATTGATTATTACCATAATAAGCTTAATTTAGAAAATGTTTGAGGTTATTTCATAATTTCATGGTCACTTTACATAATTGTCTCTCTTATTTATATAGGTATTTATTTCATAATGTCCTATTAATTTAATATTGACAGCAGAAAAAAATCCAGTGCTGGCCTGAAATGGAGACAACAAACACAAAGCAGACAAAGTCAACTCCTCTAAACAGTTGAAAAGGTTATCCTCAGCACACGGTCCTGCATCATTGTGTAGAGACCCCCAGGAAAGTACTAAGAAACATGCTTCTAATTTTTAACACAGAGACAGGGTGTCCAAGCTTTGTGTCAAAGTCTGTGGTATGTGGTATCAGTCTCTCAATAAACAGCCCCGCAACAGATCTTTAGAAGCACAAAGACAGTACCCTGCAGTTATTACAGTTCCAAGAAACCAAATGACCACAGCTCAGCTGGTGTGACACCTGTGAGGACGACATCCCAGGGGATGCTGGAACCCCTGCTGCTACAGAGTAATCAGTGGATGATGTGTTTTGTCGACTGGTCTGTAACATCTGGATTCCGTTGGGACGCATCTAAGAGTCCATCTTGTTTGTGGACTTCAGCTCAATGTAACTTGATTCTGTGGGCGTGCACGCAGTGAAAGTTAAAAGCAGCAGCAGTGTTTGAGTCCAGTTGGAAGGTATTCACAGGGCTGTTCACAATGCGACATGCTTGTAGTTTTCTGTCTGACTTTTTGGGTATGTCTAAGAAACTTGTTGTAAATTAGATGGGCAAAATTCTGTACATATTTGTTTTTTGTTATACTCTTACAAATGTTGAAAGCTTTATAATGGTTGTTCAATTAAACATTTAACAAACATTTTATACAGAAGAGGAGGATCATGATCAACTCTACACAATCTTCACATTTCACACTCTCTGCCTACTTTGACACTGGGCTTGTCCAGTCCTTATATTTCATGATTGTTCTTTTTTTGTATGTTTTCATTGTGGGTGCCAACATGTTGCTCATTGTAGTTATTTGTCTGAACAGAAGTTTACATGAACCCATGTACATGTTTCTGTGCAGCCTGTTTGTGAATGAGCTGTTTGGCAGCTCTGGGCTGTTTCCTTTCCTTCTGCTTCAGATTCTCTCTGACGTTCACACTGTTTCAGTTCCCTTTTGTTTAGTGCAGGTTTTCTGTGTGTACACATATGGAAGTGTGGAATTCACTAACTTGGCCATCATGTCTTATGACCGATACCTGGCTATCTGTCATCCTCTACAATACAACACATGTATGACCTCTAGTAAGGTCACCTTGCTCATAGCTGTTATCTGGTTGCCCCCTGTTCTAGCGGTTCTTGTTTCAGTATGTCTGACTGCCTCTTTACAGCTGTGTGGGAGCATCATAAATCAGGTTTATTGTGATAACTACTCAATCATAAAACTTTCATGTTCTGACACCACAGTAAATAACATCTATGAACTTGTTGCTGCTTCTATCACACTCTGTGCTCCAGTCTCCATTATCCTTTACACTTACATCAGGATTCTCAAAGTGTGTTTTTCTGGATCCAAACTGACCCGGCAGAAAGCGGTCAGTACCTGCACACCTCATCTGGCTTCTCTGCTGAACTTCTTTTTTGGTTCTTTTTTCATAATATTACAGAGCAGATTTAATATGAGCAGTGTACCAAATATTTTGCGAATATTCTTGTCATTATATTTCTTTACATGCCAGCCGCTTTTCAACCCTGTAATGTATGGCCTGAACATGAGCAAAATACGCATCATGTGTAAAAGTCTACTTTTAGACTTTCTTCGGATTTCTGGCAGATTTAAATAGCAAGAATCTAAATGAGATGTTTGATTGTTTGCCAGATTTTTGCATGTTATTACCACTATCCAGCGTTCACCTTGGTTTCCAGTCTGTGTAAAATCCAGTTCTTGTTCTCGTTGTTTATCCGGTTTTTGCCTAGTCCCTGACGGTACCTTTGCCTGTGTTTAGGATCTTCTGTTTTTGACCATTGCCTGCCTGACCACGCCTTTTCCTGTCTTTGGAACTGACGCCATCAAAGTTTGTGCTCCATTCCCATCTCTTATGCTGTGCATTTGGGTCTTTCATCTCGTTGTTCCAGCCGGTTGTGACAGTCTATGTGGGTTTCCTCTCTGGTTTCAAGTTAAATAAATGTGGTGCAATTCAATCTATGCAATCTGTCCTGGTGTTTGTCCAGTCATTTTAAATTAAGTAAGCATGATAAAATTGTTAATACTGTTGTTTTCTGTGTTTCTGTTCTGTTTTGCTGCTGTAAAACAAAAAAAGTCCTATCCTATCCTATCCCATCCTTTCCTAAGTAAGTAGTGTATTTGACCTTTTATTGTTTTAGCTAACGCTGTTAATTTTGAGTAAAATTACGAGCTGATGCCGGTTGAGTCTTGAATGTCAGGAGTAGCGTTGGCTTACGTTGCTAAAATTAGCTTGTGTATCAGTTTGGCTTGCAACTCTAATACTAATTCAATAATTAATTTCATCCTTTTGTAGGTAATATTGGCCGGTCGCATATTATTATTTTGCCATGTTTTGGAATTTTGGACGACTGTCTTGGTTTTTACTGGTAACTAACAGCAGATGAAGGAAAGAAGAGGACTTGGGCTAAATGAAGAATCTGCGGCTTTCCAACTGTCTGCTTTGATTCATAATAAAAAGCTGCTAAACAACTTAAAAACTATGTCATTATTAAAACACACTGTTAAATTATAACCTTTTGTTAAAAACGTAAAGCAATGTCCAAACATTTGTCTGTAAACTGGAGGAGTAGCGCTATGTAAACACACGCTCCGCAGGTAGGTTCAATCCCTGTAGCTTGAGAGATTCGTCACAGCACAATGCTTTCTGGGTGTTGTAGGATATGACTATTATCATTATTTAAATTTTTTTCATTTCATTTTTATTTTTTTAACACTAAAAAAAAGTTTAAAAATTATTTGTTAAAATCTGTTGAATGGTCACTTAGCAACATGTTATCTTGTAAAACATGTAACGTCCTAGATTAAAACAGCAGACAACGGAATTCACAGTGGACACAAATGACAGTTAATGTATTTAAATTTTGTATTTTTCATTTCTTGAAGGAAATGTCAAGGACGAATTAAACATTTAACAATTATCAAGTATTAAGCACTTTATTATTCTGAGCATTCATTGCTGTCTGTATACTTCTTTTCTTCCAAGAATAAAGAAAACAGAAATACAACTTTGATTCACACTTTGAGTTATTCATTAGTTTCCCGATTATTTGCCTCCACAGCATTTAAAGGAACTAGACAACAGACTTTTACACGTGAAGCGTATGTTGTTCAAGTTCAGCCCATGCATTAGAGGGTTGAAGAGGGGCTGACATGCAAGAAAGTATAGTGACAAAATTATTCGAAATATGTTTGATACACTGCTCATATTAAATCTGCTCTGTAATATTTCAAAGGAAACTCCAAAACTAAAATTCAACAGAGAAGCCAGATGAGGTGTGCAGGTACTGACCGCTTTCTGTCGGGTCTGTTTGGATCCAGAAAAACACACATTAAGAATCCTCATGTAAGTGTAAAAAATAAGAGACACTGGAGCATAAACTGTGACAGAAGCAGCAACAAGTTCATAGATGTTATTTACTGTGGTGTCAGAACATGAAAGTTTTATGATAGAGTAGTTATCACAATAAACCTGATTTATGATGCTCCCACACAGCTGTAAAGTGTCATGATCTGTGTTTTTGTTCTTGTCATGATCTGTGTTTTTGTTCTAGCTGATTCCTTGTCTTATTTTGGTTCCAGGTTCCGTTTCCTGTTTTATTTTGGTAGTCCCCCGGTCTCTGTTTTGTGTTCTAGCTTCACTCCCGAGTCATGTCACGTCACAGCTGTTCTTGTTTCACCCGGTCGTTATCCTCACCTGCGCTGCATCAGTAATCACTCACCCGTGTATTTAGTCACCTCCTGTTCCCGTAGTCACTTGCCAGATTGTCGTTTCGAGTCCCATGAGTGTATCCTTGTTTCCTGTGTTCCCTGAATGTTCGTGCTTCTCGTGTTTTGTTCCTGTTCGCATCGTGTATCCTGCCCGACCCCGGATTACCTACTTACCGTGAGTTTTTGCCTGTTCCCTGCCTGTACTCTTGCCGAGCCTTTTTGTGTTGACCTGGACCGCCTGACCGTGTCTTAAGGAATAAATCTTTTGTTAATTATAATATCGTCTCCGTGCTGTGCATGTGGGTCCGCCGCCCGCCCGAGTTCCTGACAGAACAATCTGGCCACACTTGGACCCAGCCAGCACTTAGCCTCCGGTCAGGTCAGTGACTGTTTTTCCTTTGTTTTTTACGGCAAATATAACTCTCCCGCGGAAGTATGGTTTCGGTTTCCTCCTCTCCGCCTCGTCGGATCGTTGTGCCTGCACCAACCTGCCCAGCTCCATGGTTATTTCCCTGGGAGGATTTCCTGCTCTCACGCGGTCCTCAGTCGCCAGTTCAGCCGCGCGCTGCTCAGTCGCCAGTTCAGCCGCGCGCTGCTCAGTCTCCAAGTCAGCCGCGCGCTGCTCAGTCTCCAAGTCAGCCGCGCGCTGCTCAGTCTCCAGTTCAGCCGCGCGCTGCTCAGTCTCCAGTTCAGCCGCGCGCTGCTCAGTCTCCAGTTCAGCCGCGCGCTGCTCAGTCTCCAGTTCAGCCGCGCGCTGCTCAGTCCCCAGTTCAGCCGCGCGCGGTTCACTCTCCAGTTCAGTCGTGTTTTCCCGAGTCTCCAGCCCAAGCTCCAGACGCCGCGGTCCCGGTTCACCATGCGGGTCCCGGTACAGAGGTCCGGTCCACACCGCTCCCAGCGCCCCAAACGACGGACAGTCGCAGCTGCTCCGGACGGCGCCGGCGGCGGCGCGGTTCCAGGATTCCGGGTCCCGCGGTCTCGGTCATGGGGACCGAGCAGCCTCCTTCTCCGACAGAGGAGCCCCTTGATTCTCTAACTGACTGTGTCTCTCTGATAGCGGGCATCCCAGACAGCGTCGCCCGACGGGTCCACCTCCTCTGCTCTCCTCCGGTGGCGTTTCTCTTCGCCCACCTCATGAACACCGCCGATTCGGCAGCAGACCAGGGCGCAAGAGAACAACTGTTCCAGGAAGCAGCCGCTCTCGTCCTGAGGGAGCCTGTCCTGCGTGAGGCCCTGCAACTCCCGGGCCTGCAGCCAGCGGCCGCTTCATGTCCCACCTCTCAGTCAGGTCAGCCTCGCCATGCTCATGCCCTGGTGCAGCCCTGTCGCCTCCAGGCCCCAGCCCAGTCGAACCTAGTCCAGACCCCAGATCAGCCGTGTGTTGCCCAGACCCCAGATCAGCCGTGTGTCGCCCAGACCCCAGATCAGCCGGTGTGTCGCCCAGACCCCAGCTCAGCCGTGTGTCGCCCAGACCCCAGATCAGCCGTGTGTCGCCCAGACCCCAGATCAGCCGTGTGTCGCCCAGACCCCAGATCAGTCGTGTGTTGCCCAGACCCCAGTTCCGTCCTTGTCCCCGTCAGAGGGCACCGCCCGTCTGACGATTGTTAACCCCACCCAATCAGGCCCGACGTCTTCCCCGTCGAGCTCGGCAGCTGTAAGCTGTCATGCCAGCTCCGGAGTTGACGCCGTTCCAGTCCCTGTCGGCCATGTTGCGGCCGTTCCAGCTCCTGTCGGCCATGTTGCGGCCGTTCTAGTTCCTGTCGGCTCCTCAGAGGAGGACGCCGTTCTAGTTCCTGTCGGCTCCTCAGAGGAGGACGCCGTTCCTGTTCCCGTCGGCCATATTGAGGCCGTTCTAGTTCCAGTTCCTGTCGGCTCCTCAGAGGAGGACGCCGTTCTAGTTCCTGTCGGCCACGTAGAGGTCGTTCCAGTTCCTGTCGGCCATGTTGAGGTCGTTCCTGTTCCTGTCGGCCATGTTGAGGTCGTTCCTGTTCCTGTCGGCCATGTTGAGGTCGTTCCAGTTCCTGTCGGCCATGTTGAGGTCGTTCCAGTTCCTGTCGGCCATGCTGAGGTCGTTCCAGTTCCTGTCGGCCATGCTGAGGTCGTTCCAGTTCCTGTCGGCCATGCTGAGGTCGTTCCAGTTTCTGTCGGCCATGTTGAGGTCGTTCCAGTTCCTGTCGGCCATGTTGAGGTCGTTCCAGTTCCTGTCGGCCATGTTGAGGTCGTTCCAGTTCCTGTCGGCCATGTTGAGGTCGTTCCAGTTCCTGTCGGCCATGTTGAGGTCGTTCCAGTTCCTGTCGGCCATGTTGAGGTCGTTCCAGTTCCTGTCGGCCATGTTGAGGTCGTTCCAGTTCCTGTTCCTGTCGGCCATGTTGAGGTCGTTCCAGTTCCTGTTCCTGTCGGCCATGTTGAGGTCGTTCCTGTCCCTGTCGGCCAAGTCGAGGTCGTTCCAGTTCCTGTCCCTGTCGGCCATGTCGAGGTCGTTCCAGTTCCTGTCCCTGTCGGCCATGTCGAGGTCGTTCCAGTTCCTGTTCCTGTCGGCCAAGTTGAGGGCGTTCCCGTAGGCCAAGTTGAGGGCGTTCCCGTAGGCCAAGTTGAGGGCGTTCCCGTAGGCCAAGTTGAGGGCGTTCCCGTAGGCCAAGTTGAGGGCGTTCCCGTAGGCCAAGTAGAGGGCGTTCCCGTAGGCCAAGTAGAGGTCACCCCTGTCTCTGACCCCGTTCCTGCCGACCCTGTAGCGGTCGTTCCAGTCCCCGTTCCTGCCGACCCTGTAGCGGTCGTTCCAGTCCCCGTTCCTGTCGACCCTGTAGCGGTCGTTCCAGTCCCCGTTCCTGTCGACCCTGTAGCGGTCGTTCCAGTCCCCGTTCCTGTCGGCCCTGTAGCGGTCGTTCCAGTCCCCGTCACCCGTGGAGCCGTAGCGCCCGCCGGCCCCCAGGAGGAGGTCGCGCCAGTCGCAGTTCCTGCGCACCTCCAGGGGGAGGTCGCGCCAGTCGCAGTTCCTGCGCACCTCCAGGAGGAGGTCGCGTCAGCCGCAGTTCCTGCGCGCCTCCAGGAGGAGGTCGCGCCAGCCGCAGTTCCTGCGCGCCTCCAGGAGGAGGTCGCGCCAGCCGCAGTTCCTGCGCGCCTCCAGGAGGAGGTCGCGCCAGCCGCAGCTCCTGCGCGCCTCCAGGAGGAGGTCGCGCCAGCCGCAGCTCCTGCGCGCCTCCAGGAGGAGGTCGCGCCAGCCGCAGCTCCTGCGCGCCTCCAGGAGGAGGTCGCGCCAGCCGCAGTCCCGGCGGATCCCCAGGAGGAGGTCGCGCCAGCCGCAGCTCCTGCGCGCCTCCAGGAGGAGGTCGCGCCAGCCGCAGTTCCTGCGCACCTCCAGGAGGAGGCCGCGCCAGCCGCAGTTCCTGCGCGCCTCCAGGAGGAGGTCGCGCCAGCCGCAGTCCCGGCGGATCCCCAGGAGGAGGTCGCGCCAGCCGCAGCTCCTGCGCGCCTCCAGGAGGAGGTCGCGCCAGCCGCAGTTCCTGCGCGCCTCCAGGAGGAGGTCGCGCCAGCCGCAGTTCCTGCGCGCCTCCAGGAGGAGGTCGCGCCAGCCGCAGTTCCTGCGCGCCTCCAGGAGGAGGTCGCGCCAGCCGCAGTTCCTGCGCGCCTCCAGGAGGAGGTCGCGCCAGCCGCAGTTCCTGCGCGCCTCCAGGAGGAGGTCGCGCCAGCCGCAGTTCCTGCGCGCCTCCAGGAGGAGGTCGCGCCAGCCGCAGTCCCGGCGGATCCCCAGGAGGGGGTCGCGTCAGCCGCAGTCCCGGCGGATCCCCAGGAGGGGGTCGCGTCAGCCGCAGTCCCGGCGGATCCCCAGGAGGGGGTCGCGTCAGCCGCAGTCCCGGCGGATCCCCAGGAGGGGGTCGCGCCCGCCGCAGTCCCGGCGGACCCCCAGGAGGGGGTCGCGCCCGCCGTAGTTCCTGCCGACCTCCAGGAGGGGGTCGCTCCCGCCGTAGTTCCTGCCGACCTCCAGGAGGGGGTCGCTCCCGCCGTAGTTCCTGCCGACCTCCAGGAGGGGGTCGCTCCCGCCGTAGTTCCTGCCGACCTCCAGGAGGGGGTCGCTCCCGCCGTAGTTCCTGCCGACCTCCAGGAGGGGGTCGCTCCCGTCGTAGTTCCTGCCAACCTCCAGGAGGGGGTCGCTCCCGTCGTAGTTCCCGCGGACCCCCAGGAGGGGGTCGCTCCCGTCGTAGTTCCTGCCGACCTCCAGGAGGGGGTCGCTCCCGTCCCGGCTCCGGCCGGCGTTCTAGTTCCTGTCGGCCACGTAGAGGTCGTTCCAGTTCCTGTCGGCCATGTTGAGGTCGTTCCTGTTCCTGTCGGCCATGTTGAGGTCGTTCCTGTTCCTGTCGGCCATGTTGAGGTCGTTCCAGTTCCTGTCGGCCATGTTGAGGTCGTTCCAGTTCCTGTCGGCCATGCTGAGGTCGTTCCAGTTCCTGTCGGCCATGCTGAGGTCGTTCCAGTTCCTGTCGGCCATGCTGAGGTCGTTCCAGTTTCTGTCGGCCATGTTGAGGTCGTTCCAGTTCCTGTCGGCCATGTTGAGGTCGTTCCAGTTCCTGTCGGCCATGTTGAGGTCGTTCCAGTTCCTGTCGGCCATGTTGAGGTCGTTCCAGTTCCTGTCGGCCATGTTGAGGTCGTTCCAGTTCCTGTCGGCCATGTTGAGGTCGTTCCAGTTCCTGTCGGCCATGTTGAGGTCGTTCCAGTTCCTGTTCCTGTCGGCCATGTTGAGGTCGTTCCAGTTCCTGTTCCTGTCGGCCATGTTGAGGTCGTTCCTGTCCCTGTCGACCAAATTGAGGTCGTTCCAGTTCCTGTCCCTGTCGGCCATGTCGAGGTCGTTCCAGTTCCTGTCCCTGTCGGCCATGTCGAGGTCGTTCCAGTTCCTGTTCCTGTCGGCCAAGTTGAGGGCGTTCCCGTAGGCCAAGTTGAGGGCGTTCCCGTAGGCCAAGTTGAGGGCGTTCCCGTAGGCCAAGTTGAGGGCGTTCCCGTAGGCCAAGTTGAGGGCGTTCCCGTAGGCCAAGTAGAGGGCGTTCCCGTAGGCCAAGTAGAGGTCACCCCTGTCTCTGACCCCGTTCCTGCCGACCCTGTAGCGGTCGTTCCAGTCCCCGTTCCTGCCGACCCTGTAGCGGTCGTTCCAGTCCCCGTTCCTGTCGACCCTGTAGCGGTCGTTCCAGTCCCCGTTCCTGTCGACCCTGTAGCGGTCGTTCCAGTCCCCGTTCCTGTCGGCCCTGTAGCGGTCGTTCCAGTCCCCGTCACCCGTGGAGCCGTAGCGCCCGCCGGCCCCCAGGAGGAGGTCGCGCCAGTCGCAGTTCCTGCGCACCTCCAGGGGGAGGTCGCGCCAGTCGCAGTTCCTGCGCACCTCCAGGAGGAGGTCGCGTCAGCCGCAGTTCCTGCGCGCCTCCAGGAGGAGGTCGCGCCAGCCGCAGTTCCTGCGCGCCTCCAGGAGGAGGTCGCGCCAGCCGCAGTTTCCTGCGCGCCTCCAGGAGGAGGTCGCGCCAGCCGCAGCTCCTGCGCGCCTCCAGGAGGAGGTCGCGCCAGCCGCAGCTCCTGCGCGCCTCCAGGAGGAGGTCGCGCCAGCCGCAGCTCCTGCGCGCCTCCAGGAGGAGGTCGCGCCAGCCGCAGTCCCGGCGGATCCCCAGGAGGAGGTCGCGCCAGCCGCAGCTCCTGCGCGCCTCCAGGAGGAGGTCGCGCCAGCCGCAGTTCCTGCGCACCTCCAGGAGGAGGCCGCGCCAGCCGCAGTTCCTGCGCGCCTCCAGGAGGAGGTCGCGCCAGCCGCAGTCCCGGCGGATCCCCAGGAGGAGGTCGCGCCAGCCGCAGTCCCGGCGCGCCTCCAGGAGGAGGTCGCGCCAGCCGCAGTCCCTGCGCGCCCCCAGGAGGAGGTCGCGCCAGCCGCAGTTCCTGCGCGCCTCCAGGAGGAGGTCGCGCCAGCCGCAGTTCCTGCGCGCCTCCAGGAGGAGGTCGCGCCAGCCGCAGTTCCTGCGCGCCTCCAGGAGGAGGTCGCGCCAGCCGCAGTTCCTGCGCGCCTCCAGGAGGAGGTCGCGCCAGCCGCAGTCCCGGCGGATCCCCAGGAGGGGGTCGCGTCAGCCGCAGTCCCGGCGGATCCCCAGGAGGGGGTCGCGTCAGCCGCAGTCCCGGCGGATCCCCAGGAGGGGGTCGCGTCAGCCGCAGTCCCGGCGGATCCCCAGGAGGGGGTCGCGCCCGCCGCAGTCCCGGCGGACCCCCAGGAGGGGGTCGCGCCCGCCGTAGTTCCTGCCGACCTCCAGGAGGGGGTCGCTCCCGCCGTAGTTCCTGCCGACCTCCAGGAGGGGGTCGCTCCCGCCGTAGTTCCTGCCGACCTCCAGGAGGGGGTCGCTCCCGCCGTAGTTCCTGCCGACCTCCAGGAGGGGGTCGCTCCCGCCGTAGTTCCTGCCGACCTCCAGGAGGGGGTCGCTCCCGTCGTAGTTCCTGCCAACCTCCAGGAGGGGGTCGCTCCCGTCGTAGTTCCCGCGGACCCCCAGGAGGGGGTCGCTCCCGTCGTAGTTCCTGCCGACCTCCAGGAGGGGGTCGCTCCCGTCCCGGCTCCGGCCGCACCGGCATCGGTTCCTGGCGGCCCGGTTCCGGCTGCTCCTGCATCGGTTCCTGCCTCTCGTCGCGGTGGGCCAAGGAGGACGCCGCTGGTCCCTGCCTCGTCCTCGTCTCGGCCGCCGGACTGGTGGTCTTGCCCTCGGCGCCTCCTGCTGCCCGGATGGCGCTGCCTCCTGCGGCGACGTCCGCCTCGACTCCTCAGCCCATTGGATCAGCGTCCGCCTGGAGGACGTTGCCATTCGGGGTGGCTCCCGGGGACATCGGTCCAGCCCAAGGGCACTAAGAGTGCCACCCTGGCTCAGCGGCTGCTGAGCAGGGTCTCGCCACGCCGTCACCCTCCGTGACGGAATCTCTGAACTTCATGTCTTCCCTGGTCGCGGACTTTGTTGTGGACTCTTGTTTTGGCCCTCCCCCGGTCCTCCCTCCACCCACCCTGCTCATGTACCTTGAGGGGTAGGGATTCGGTCCCTCCGCCTGGGACCACCCTCCGCCCGCCCTGGTTTGGGGGGGGGGCTTCCGTAGGCGCCGTGGAAGGCGCCATAGGGGGGGGGGTACTGTCATGATCTGTGTTTTTGTTCTTGTCATGATCTGTGTTTTTGTTCTAGCTGATTCCTTGTCTTATTTTGGTTCCAGGTTCCGTTTCCTGTTTTATTTTGGTAGTCCCCCGGTCTCTGTTTTGTGTTCTAGCTTCACTCCCGAGTCATGTCACGTCACAGCTGTTCTTGTTTCACCCGGTCGTTATCCTCACCTGCGCTGCATCAGTAATCACTCACCCGTGTATTTAGTCACCTCCTGTTCCCGTAGTCACTTGCCAGATTGTCGTTTCGAGTCCCATGAGTGTATCCTTGTTTCCTGTGTTCCCTGAATGTTCGTGCTTCTCGTGTTTTGTTCCTGTTCGCATCGTGTATCCTGCCCGACCCCGGATTACCTACTTACCGTGAGTTTTTGCCTGTTCCCTGCCTGTACTCTTGCCGAGCCTTTTTGTGTTGACCTGGACCGCCTGACCGTGTCTTAAGGAATAAATCTTTTGTTAATTATAATATCGTCTCCGTGCTGTGCATGTGGGTCCGCCGCCCGCCCGAGTTCCTGACATAAAGAGGCAGTCAGACATACTGAAACAAGAACCGCTAGAACAGGAGGCAACCAGATAACAGCTATGAGCAAGGTGACCTTACTAGAGGTCATACATTTGTTGTATTGTAGAGGATGACAGATAGCCAGGTATCGGTCATAAGACATGATGGCCAAGTTAGTGAATTCCACACTTCCATACGTGTACACACAGAAAACCTGCACTAAACAAAAGGGAACTGAAACAGTGTGAACGTCAGAGAGAATCTGAAGCAGAAGGAAAGGAAACAGCCCAGAGCTGCCAAACAGCTCATTCACAAACAGGCTGCACAGAAACATGTACATGGGTTCATGTAAACTTCTGTTCAGACAAATAACTACAATGAGCAACATGTTGGCACCAACAATGAAAACATACAAAAATAGAACAATCATGAAATATAGGGACTGGACAAGCCCAGTCTCAAAGTAGGCAGAGAGTGTGAAATGTGAAGATTGTGTAGAGTTGATCATGGTTCTCCTTTTAATTTTGAAGTATTTCAACACTACCAGGAAAGACATTATTTACTAGTGTTAGTAAGTAAGTACAAGTAATTAAATTACTTGTTTTGCAACTAAAAATCTAATCTCAACATTGAAAACAGTATTTATCTTACCAGTCAAAGAACCATAACAGTGTTGTGAGGCAGTGAGGACAATGTGAGATTAAACCTGCCACCGCTTAACTGAACTGATCCTCTGCTCTGGAATCTTTAAAACATCAGTGGACACCCACCACTGATGTCATGTTACTGATTATGATAGATCTCGGAAAAAAGTTGCCAGACTGAACCTTTATTTTTAATATTTCATCCTTGTTTTCCAGAATTTCTGTTTTTATTTATTTGACGGATATTCTCATGTAGTATTTGTGTTCTGTGAGGTTGTAAAGCTACTTAAAGTACCTTGTGATTTAGTTATATTCACATTAATACATTAAACAATGGCAGAGAGCACAGTTTTTACCAACTGAAACAAATTTAATGTGAGCAAAGGTATTGGTAACTCTAGTTTAAAGCAGGCAACGCTAAAAGCTAATGTTTAAAATACGGCATCAAGCATGTGACCTTCTAACATCACTTTTTTTGTTGTTTTTAAATGACTTTTCAAGCATGGCTGTATTTAAATCCTTTCCCCCTTCAGTCTCTTTGGCTGTGAATGCGTGTGCATTACTTTGGGATAATTTCCATCATGTCACTATAATTTGTTTGCTTCTCCCAGTTTCTAGATGTCCACAAACTGTACATGTTATGAAAATGTTATATGTCTTCTCTTTGTGTCTGCAGTGATTCGCAGTCAACTCTTTGCGTACTTAGATTGTTCTTTATCCGAAGGGCACACGTTTGTCTTGCAGCATTAATGCCCCCCGGTCTATGATTCTTGTCTGAGGCATTTAGAGACAATACAGGCAACTACTGTTTTACAGTAAGGTCATACTAAATTTATAGATGTGGGAACATTTGAATTAACTCTTGTAACCGTATAAATCCTGGAGAGTGCAATGCAATAAAATTTTATAGGCACTGATTATTTATTGATTGTTGGTTGTTACATCATTTTGTCTATATACAATTAATGTTTTTGTACACAGTAATTGACAAAAACACTTCATAAAACTACATGTACACTTACATGCTTCAGTGTAATTATTATAGTTATTAATAGAGACAATGCATTTACCTCTTGTTACTCAAACTAAGTAAATGTTTAAATATTGTACATTTCATAATTTGAAGAGACTTTTACTTGTGATGCGTATTTTGCTCATGTTCAGGCCATACATTACAGGGTTGAAGAGCGGCTGGCATGTGAAGAAATATAATGACAAGAATATTCGCAACATATTTGGTACACTGCTCATATTAAATCTGCTCTGTAATACATGAAAGAAAGCACCAAAGAAGAAGTTGAGCAGAGAAGCCAGATGAGGTGTGCAGGTACTGACCGCTTTCTGCCGGGTATGTTTGGATCCAGAAAAACACACGTTGAGAATCCTCATGTAAGTGTAAAAGATAACAGAGCTTGGAATACAGAATGTGACATAAGCAGCAACAAGTTCATAGATGTTATTTACTGTGGTGTCAGAACATGAAAGTTTTATGATTGAGTAGTTATCACAATAAACCTGATTTATGATGCTCCCACACAGCTGTAAAGAGGCAGTCAGACATACTGAAACAAGAACCGCTAGAACAG
Organism: Betta splendens; assembly: GCF_900634795.4. Classification (NCBI taxonomy): domain Eukaryota; kingdom Metazoa; phylum Chordata; class Actinopteri; order Anabantiformes; family Osphronemidae; genus Betta; species Betta splendens. Next base: position 19,894,639 of record NC_040893.2, on the reverse strand, counting down.
GAGGCAACCAGATAACAGCTATGAGCAAGGTGACCTTACTAGAGGTCATACACGTGTTGTATTGTAGAGGATGACAGATAGCCAGGTATCGGTCATAAGACATGATGGCCAAGTTAGTGAATTCCACACTTCCATACGTGTACACACAGAAAACCTGCACTAAACAAAAGGGAACAGAAACAGTGTGAACGTCAGAGAGAATCTGAAGCAGAAGGAAAGGAAACAGCCCAGAGCTGCCAAACAGCTCATTCACAAACAGACTGCACAGAAACATGTACATGGGTTCATGTAAACTTCTGTTCAAACAAATAACCACAATGAGCAACATGTTTGCACCAACAATGAAAATATACAAAAAAAAGACAATCATGAAATATAAGGACTGGACAAGCCCAGTGTTAAAGTAGGCAGAGAGTGTAAAATGTGAAGATTGTGTAGAGTTGATCATGATGCTCCTTTTAATTTTGAAGTATTTCAACACTACCAAGAAAGACATTATTAACTAGTTGTACTAAGTAAGTACAAAATCTAATTTAACCATTGAACACAGTATTTATCCTGCCAGTCAAAGAACCATGTTGTAAGGCAGTGAGGAGAATGTGAGGTTAAACCTGCCACCACTTAACTGAACTGATCTTCTGCTCTTGCTTCTATAAAACACCCACCACTGATGTCCATCCATCCATCTTTTAACCATTTATTCCCATGCGGGGTCACGGGGAGTTCTGGAGCCTATCCCAGCTATCTACGAGCAAGAGGCGGGGTACACCCTGGACAGGACGCCAGTCCACCGCAGGGCAACACACAGACAGACAGACAGACAACCATTCACACACAATTTACGGTTCATTACCAATGTTAAATGTTAAATGTAAATGTAAATGTAAATGTAAATGTAAATGTAAATGTAAATGTAAAATGTAAATGTTAAATGTAAATGTTAAATGTTAAATGTTCGCCGAGTGTAAACTGAATATTCATGAATGGGCAAGTAGACTCTACCCCTACCCTCAAACAGCGCTGGTCTCAGATCAGAGACGCAAACTCTATCACCTCAAACAGTGCGCGCAAACCCCGCCCACATCTGATCTGGAAACTTATGTTTTTAGCCTGGACGTAACTTCGGCTAGCTAGTATAGTTAGCCAACTAATTCTCCACCGGCGCCACAGAAATATTCTATTTAAACCTACTTGACTCCTCATTAATGGTGTTTACGACAGAACGGCAGTTTGAAGCGGAGCCTCAGCCCGCACACCTGCCGTTACAGCCCGTTCAATCTCCCCCAACGGGAGGGAGTCGGAGCTGGCGGCCATGATGGCTTCGACTTCAGGCTTCTCTCCAGTATTTTCGTGCACCGATCCAGAGTCAGATGTGGGCGGAGCTATGCGTACTGTTTGACGTGTTTGAGTCCGCGTCACTGATCTAGGATAATAGGGGGTGGAGTCTACTTAAATATTCAGTTCGATCATTTAACATTTACATTTAACATTTAACATTTAACTAAATGTGAGAAAACATGTTGTGTCATTTAGTTAAATGTGAGAAAACTAGTTATAGGTGCTCCTTTTACATTTGGCACCCCATACAGAAAAGGCACCTGGTAGCTCTAGTTTAAAGTAGGCAAACTTAAACCTAATTTTTAAATTACTGCATCAAGTATGTTACCTTCTAACATCACTTTTTTAATTGCTTTTACAATAACTTTTCAATCATGGTTACATTGACAGTAAAACTTTTTTTCCCGTCTCTTTAGCTGTAAATGTGTGTCGTTCCGAGGGCCCGTGGGCAGTATGGCCTCTTCAGCACAGAACCACCCCTCCCCCACTCCCAGGCTTGCAGTGTTATTACCGTAAGTGCTAGATGAAAGCGGACAGGCTGAATCCACCTCCTCTCAGCCTGGCCCCGCCCCCTGAACCTTCCCCGCAACGGTACAGGTTTTTACCTTACTTTTTAAATATAGTTGCTACATCACCAATCTCTTTTCTGAAACAGTTGCTGGGTGTCTTCTCTGCTGCAGCAGATATATACATCCATTCATTTTCTACCACTTGTTCCCATTCGGGGTCGCAGGGGGGTTGGAGCCTATCCCGGCTAGCTGAGGGCGAGAGATGGGGTACACCCTGAACAGGTCACCAGTCCATTGCAGGGCCACAGAGACAACCAACCATTCACACACACTCACACCTAAGGGCAATGTAGAGAAGCCAATTAACCTAAACGCATGCCTTTGGACCAACATTTGGATTAAATGTTGTAACCAAATAAATCCTGGAGACTGCAATGAAATAAAATTGTATTATAGTGTGCGTGTGCATTACTTTGGGATAATTTCCATCGTGTCACTATAATTCGTTTGCTTTTCCCGGTTTCTAGATGTCCACAAACTGTACATGTTATGAAAATGTTATATGTCTTTGTCAGAGCTCCAGTTTCACTTCCTGTTTTAGTTTAGTAGTTTCCGGTTTGTCACATCACTCTGCTTACGCTAACCTTACTTCCGTTTTTTATTCACGCACCTGTACCCAATTCATCATTACTCCCCAGGACATTTAAGCACCACCTGTCACTGTTGTCATTCGCCAGATCGTTGATTGTCTGTTCTCACATTCCAGCATTCTCTAACTCGGCTTGTTCTGTTATTGACCCAGTTCCGTACCTCTGACCATCGTTCTCGCCTGATCCTGACCGGCATTGTAAGTCTTCACTCCGTTTCCGAACCCTGCTTGTTTTTTGGACCTGTCTAAGCCTGCCGATTTGAGTTCTGAGATCTGAGCCCTTTCCTACTGTATACTGACCCTCGCCTGTTACCGGACCCGAGTAAGCTTATCCCTAGTGTGCTGCAAGACTGTATCTATCTGTGTATGACCCGGACCGTTTGTGACCTGGATTGTGGAATTAAAGATCATTCTAATCACACCCTTTGCCTACCGTTTTATCGCTGTGCATGTGGGACCGATCTTTGCCAAAACCTGACAGTCTTCTCTTTGTGTCTGCGGTGATTCGCAGTCAACTCTTTGCGTACTTAGATTGTTCTTTATCCGAAGGGCACACGTTTGTCTTACAGTATTAACGCCCCCCCGTCTATGATTCTTGTCTGAGGCATTCAGAGACAATACAGGCAACTACTGTTTTACAGTAAGGTCATACTAAATTTATAGATGTGGGAACATTTGAATTAACTCTTGTAACCGTATAAATCCTGAAGAGTGCAATGCAATAAAATTTTATAGGCACTGATTATTTATTGATTGTTGGTTGTTACATCATTTTGTCTACATACAATTAATGTTTTTGTACACAGTAATTGACAAATGCACTTCATAAAACTACAGGTACATTTACATGCTTCAGTATAATTATTAAAGGTTTTATTAGAAAAAATGTGTTTAACTCTTGTTAAGTGTTCTCGAGCTAAGTAAATGTTTAGATATTGTACATTTCATAATTTGAAGAGACTTTTACTTGTGATGCGTATTTTGCTCATGTTCAGGCCATACATTACAGGGTTGAAGAGCGGCTGGCATATAAAGAAGTATAATGACAAGAATATTCGCAAAATATTCGGTACACTGCTCATATCAAATCTGCTCTGTAATACATTAATGAAAGAACTGAAAAAGAAAGTGAGCAGAGAAGCCAGATGAGGTGTGCAGGTACTGACCGCTTTCTGCCGGGTCTGTTTGGATCCAGAAAAACACACGTTGAGAATCCTCATGTAAGTGTAAAGGATAATGGAGCTTGGAATACAGAATGTGAGAGAAGCAGCAACAAGTTCATAGATGTTATTTACTGTGGTGTCAGAACATGAAAGTTTTATGATTGAGTAGTTATCACAATAAACCTGATTTATGATGCTCCCACACAGCTGTAAAGAGGCAGTCAGACATACTGAAACAAGAACCGCTAGAACAGGAGGCAACCAGATAACAGCTATGAGCAAGGTGACCTTACTAGAGGTCATACATGTGTTGTATTGTAGAGGATGACAGATAGCCAGGTATCGGTCATAAGACATGATGGCCAAGTTAGTGAATTCCACACTTCCATACGTGTATAAACAGAAAACCTGCACTAAACAAAAGGGAACTGAAACAGTGTGAACGTCAGAGAGAATCTGAAGCAGAAGGAAAGGAAACAGCCCAGAGCTGCCAAACAGCTCATTCACAAACAGGCTGCACAGAAACATGTACATGGGTTCATGTAAACTTCTGTTCAGACAAATAACTACAATGAGCAACATGTTGGCACCAACAATGAAAACATACAAAAATAGAACAATCATGAAATATAGGGACTGGACAAGCCCAGTCTCAAAGTAGGCAGAGAGTGTGAAATGTGAAGATTGTGTAGAGTTGATCATGGTCCTCCTTTTAATTTTGAAGTATTTCAACACTACCAGGAAAAACATTATTTACTAGTGTTAGTAAGTAAATACAAGTAATTAAATTACTTGTTTTGCAACTACAAATCTAATCTCAACGTTGAAAACAGTATTTATCCTACCAGTCAAAGAACCATAACAGTGTTGTGAGGCAGTGAGGACAATGTGAGATTAAACCTGCCACCGCTTAACTGAACTGATCCTCTGCTCTGGAATCTTTAAAACATCAGTGGACGCCCACCACTGATGTCATGTTACTGATTATGATAGATCTCGGAAAAAAGTTGCCAGACTGAACTTTTTTTTTCAATATTTCATCCTTGTTTCTCTGAGTTTCTGTTTTTATTTATTTGACAGATATTCTCATGTAGTATTTGTGTTCTGTGAGGTTGTAAAGCTACTTTATAAAGTACCTTGAGATTTTGTTATATTAACATTAATACATTAAACAATGGCAGAGAGCACAGTTTTTACCATCTGAAACATATTTAAAGTTACCAAAGGTATTGGTAACTCTAGTTTAAAGCAGGCAACGCTAAAAGCTAATGTTTAAAATACGGCATCAAGCATGTGACCTTCTAACATCACTTTTTTGGTTGCTTTTTAAATAACCTTTCAAGTATGGCTGTATTGAATTCTTTTCCCTGTTTAGTCTCTTTGGCTGTGAATGTGTGTGCATTACTTTGTTCTTCCAGCTTCTAGATGTCCACAAACTGTACAGTCAACTCTTAGCGTATTTAAAATGTTCTTTTTGCGAAGGGCACACGTTTGTCTTACAGCATTAACGCCCCCCGTCTATGATTCTTGTCTGAGACATTCAGAGACAATACAGGCAACTACTGTTTTACAGTAAGGTCATACTAAATTTATAGATGTGGGAACATTTGAATTAACTCTTGTAACCGTATAAATCCTGGAGAGTGCAATGCAATAAAACTTTATAGGCACTGATTATTTATTGATTGTTGGTTGTTACATCATTTTGTCTACATAAAATTAATGTTTTGTACACAGTAATTGACAAAAACACTTCATAAAACTACATGTACACTTACATGCTTCAGTGTAATTATTATAGTTATTAATAGAGACAATGCATTTACCTCTTGTTACTCAAACTAAGTAAATGTTTAAATATTGTACATTTCATAATTTGAAGAGACTTTTACTTGTGATGCGTATTTTGCTCATGTTCAGGCCATACATTACAGGGTTGAAGAGCGGCTGGCATGTGAAGAAATATAATGACAAGAATATTCGCAACATATTCGGTACACTGCTCATATTAAATCTGCTCTGTAATACATGAAAAAAATAACTAAAAAAGAAGTTGAGCAGAGAAGCCAGATGAGGTGTGCAGGTACTGACCGCTTTCTGCCGGGTCTGTTTGGATCCAGAAAAACACACGTTGAGAATCCTCATGTAAGTGTAAAAGATAACAGAGCTTGGAATACAGAATGTGACATAAGCAGCAACAAGTTCATAGATGTTATTTACTGTGGTGTCAGAACATGAAAGTTTTATGATTGAGTAGTTATCACAATAAACCTGATTTATGATGCTCCCACACAGCTGTAAAGAGGCAGTCAGACATACTGAAACAAGAACCGCTAGAACAGGAGGCAACCAGATAACAGCTATGAGCAAGGTGACCTTACTAGAGGTCATACACGTGTTGTATTGTAGAGGATGACAGATAGCCAGGTATCGGTCATAAGACATGATGGCCAAGTTAGTGAATTCCACACTTCCATACGTGTACAAACAGAAAACCTGCACTAAACAAAAGGGAACAGAAACAGTGTGAACGTCAGAGAGAATCTGAAGCAGAAGGAAAGGAAACAGCCCAGAGCTGCCAAACAGCTCATTCACAAAGAGGCTGCACAGAAACATGTACATGGGTTCATGTAAACTTCTGTTCATACAAATAACCACAATGAGCAACATGTTGGCACCCACAATGAAAACATACAAAAAAACAACAATCATGAAATATAAGGACTGGACAAGCCCAGTGTTAAAGTAGGCAGAGAGTGTGAAATGTGAAGATCGTGTAGAGTTGATCATGGTCCTCCTTTTAATTTTGAAGTATTTCAACACTACCAGGAAAGACATTATTTACTAGTGTTAGTAAGTAAGTACAAGTAATTAAATTACTTGTTTGCAACTACAAATCTAATCTAAACATTAAACACAGTATTTATCCTACCAGTCAAAGAACCATAAAGGTGTTGATTCTGACAAAAACACTTTTAGTTTGAAACACTAAACTGTGCAAATACTAAAAGTTTACCTTTACATATATTTTTATGTTATGACATATTTACATATATCATATCCTAAAGTGAATTAAGAATCTATAACAAACACTTCTATTAAGTCATCACAGTGTTTATATACAGAACCTTAGTCCCAACTGAACTTAAACTCTGCTTCGCCCACAGCATCAACGTCATTATAGAAAACACATCATTATAGCCTGTCTTTGTGGGGAAAAAGGACGGCTCATTGCGGCCCTGCATCGACTACCGGGGCCTCAATGATATCACCATTAGGGATTCATATCCTCTTCTGTTGCTGTCCTCTGCCTTTGAGCTGTTGGCAGGGGCCACCCACTTCACCAAGCTGGATCTCCGCAATGCGTACCACCTGGTACGCATCCGAGAGGGGGACAAATGGAAGACGGCCTTCAACACCCCGAACGGACACTATGAATACCTGGTCATGCCCTTCGGCCTCACCAACGCGCCAGCCATCTTCCAGGCGTTCGTAAATGAGGTATTGGGTTCGATGATCAACGACTTTGTCTTTGTTTATCTCAACGACATCCTGATCTTTTCTCGCTCCGAGGAGGAGCATATAGCACACGTCCGCCTAGTACTTAAGAAGCTGTTGGAGCACCGTCTGTTCGTGAAGGCGGAGAAGTGCGACTTTCATGCCGACCGAGTTTCGTTTTTAGGGTTTCTTGTTTCTAGGGATAAGATCGAGATGGATCCGGCCAAGACCCAAGCGGTCCAGGAGTGGCCGGTTCCGCAGAGTCGCAGAGAGGTGCAACGCTTCTTAGGATTCGCTAATTTTTACCGCAAGTTTATTAGAAGGTTCAGTAGGATTGCGGCCCCGTTACATGCACTAACCTCTTGTAAGACTGCATTCCAGTGGACGGCGGAAGCAGAGGAGGCGTTTCAACGCTTGAAACGCAGCTTCACCACAGCACCGGTGCTGCGGATGCCCGACCCACAACGACAGTTCATAGTGGAGGTTGACGCGTCCAACTCGGAAGTGGGGGCAGTGCTGTCCCAGAGGGATCCGACTGACAGTAGGATTCACCCATGCGCATTCATGTTTCGGAAATTGTCCACAGCTGAACGCAACTATGACATTGGAGACAGAGAGCTACTTGCGGTCAAGGTGGCTCTAGAAGAGTGGAGACACTGGTTGGAGGGGGCCGACCAACCCTTCTTAGTATACACGGACCATAAGAACCACGAATACCTTAGGACAGCCAAAAGGCTGAACTCACGTCAGGCCCGGTGGGCTCTGTTTTTTAGTCGTTTCAATTTTCACCTGTCATACCGCCCCGGATCCAAGAATGTAAAACCAGATGTCTTATCTCGCCTGCACGACGCGCAGCAGGAACCGGCGGAACCCGAGCCCATCCTACCAGCTGGATGCCTGGTGGGAGCAGTTGCCTGGCCAGTGGAGCAACGAGTACGGGAGGCCACACGAGACCTTCCAGCCCCACGCGGCGTTCCGCCCAATCGTCTGTTCGTGCCACCAGACCTCCGAGGGGAGGTGATCCAGTGGGCCCACGCGTCACTGGTGAGTGGGCATCCGGGGGCACCACGCACCACGTTTAGGCTGGGAGAACGGTTCTGGTGGCCGACCATGAAAAGAGACGTACAGGAATACGTTGCGGCCTGTCCCACGTGTGCCATGGGCAAGGCTTCCCACCAGCGACCGGCGGGTCTGCTCCAACCCCTGCCGGTACCACATCGTCCATGGTCACACGTGGCACTTGACTTTGTGACCGGTCTACCACCCTCCCAGGGGAGGACGGTAGTCATGACGGTGGTAGACCGATTCTCCAAGCTAGCCCATTTTATTCCACTACCCAAGTTGCCATCGGCCAAAGCTACAGCCCAGGCTATGTTGGAACACGTCTTCCGGCTCCATGGTTTTCCTACCGACATCGTGTCGGACCGAGGGCCCCAATTCGTCTCGCGATTCTGGCGGGAGTTTTGTAACCTCATCGGGGCAGAGGTTAGCTTGTCATCGGGGTACCACCCCGAGTCCAATGGCCAGGCCGAACGGGCCAACCAGCAGCTGGAGGTGGGACTGCGGCTCCTCGCCTCCAGGAACCCGGGTTCTTGGGCCAGCAAGTTAGTATGGGTAGAGTTCGCCCATAACACTCTGCCTTGTGCCTCGACCGGACTAACCCCTTTTCAGTGCGCTTATGGATTCCAGCCACCGTTGTTTCCCGCTCTGGAGGAAGAGGTCCACGTTCCGTCAGCACACGCATTGGTCCGGCGCTGCCGCCTCACGTGGTTGCGGGCACGGCGAACCATGCTGCAGGCACAGGATCGATACAAGAGGGCGGCGGACCGTAAGCGGACACCGGGTCCGATGTACAAGGTGGGTGACCAGGTCTGGTTGTCCACCAGGGACCTCCGACTACAGGCACAATCTCGCAAACTAACACCGAAATTCATTGGCCCTTATACTATTTCTCGTGTCATTAACCCCGTGTCTGTGAGGCTCTCATTGCCCAGGACTATGAAAATCCATTCGACTTTCCACATCAGCCGTCTCAAGCCTTTCCGGTCATGTCCCATGATCCCTCATCACCAGCCGCCTCCTCCGCCACGGATCATAGACGGAGGTCCTGGGGCGTTGGCACCGTGGAAGACGCCATGGGGGGGGGGGGTACTGTCACAGTTCACGTTATTTCCTGTTTTATTTTGTAGTACTTCCTGTTTCTCGGTTCGGTTCTCAGTTCATTCAGCACACCTGTTAACAGTTAATTGTCAACACCAGTATATAGCCTCCACCTCTCACAGACTCCAGTTACCAGATTGTTTAGTTTCATACTTCTTTTCAGCACTTAGTATCTTGTCTCCCGTGTTTTGATCCTGACTTCCTTGACTACCGTATTCTGCCTGAACCTTGTTTACTACCTTTGCCTGGAGAAGAACCTTGCTTGAACAACTGACCATGAGTTTGCTTTGCCCTTGTCTGTACCGTCACCGAGATCCTCTGTGTACCGAACCCTGCATGTCTACTGGACCTGAGATTGCCTGCTCCCTTCTGTGCATCAATACCGAGCTCTCTGTATGACCTGGACCGTCTGACTCTGCTTATAGAAATAAAGCCTGTATTTATCCTCAACCTGCCTTTGTGCTGTGCATGTGGGTCCGACGCCTGCCCAAGTCTGACAAAACACAGCCATACATGTAAACACACTGGCCTACTGTCTCAGTACCTAATTTTTGAGGCTATGCAGGCAAGATTTTAGTAGTTTACGAAAATAATCGGGTTCAACAGTTTAAGTTAATTTAACCAAACTACAATAACTACAGGTATAGGTAAAACATTTGTGTTTTAATGCCAATGCATCTCAAATTATACTACATAAATCCTTAAACTGTTACATTTAGCTTAAATCTTGAAAACAACTTATGCTCTGCATCCACTGCTCCATCAGATACTATAGAAAAAAAAATATATAAAAGTAAATATAAAAGTATATAAAAAAGACTATATAAAAGTCAAAATTTCTGACTCAGAAACAGTGTCACATTTACAAAATGAAACTGTGCGTAACAGTAGCTTAATCCCTGGGTAGCTAGCTAACATTGCTGCGTATCACTTAATAACTTTTCCGTGATAAAATATGGCACAAGTTTTGGCAAGTAACTGAATGCAAACAATGGGCCTGTCAAACAAACAAACAAACAAACTTTTCTTCTTCTTCTTGGCTTTTAATGCCGATTTGCAGACTTTACTTGTGCATTACCACCACCTACTGTATTATAAAACTACCCTATTTCTTATAGGGTAGTAAACTCTTCCTACATTATAGAAAGCGAGACGTCAGAAGTTTTTCACTACTTACATGCCACTTTTCAGTCTTTAGTCTTGTGTCGCTACTGAGGGGTGCCAGACTATACACCCGTCTCCCTCTAAGTGACAGCTGCTTTAAGGAAATGGTTGTTGGGTCAACCTGGAACTTTTATTTAGCTCAAACAATTTCTTACCAAGAGTAATATTATCTGCTGGGATATCTGCTGAGTCAGTGTAAAAGGTTGAAGAATAGTAGCATGTATAAGCGTGATGGGTTAAGTGAATCTAAGGGTGATGCTTACCCTTTTTAAACATCTGATTCATGGAAGAATGAACAGCTGTTATGAAGGACCTATGTATGGTCTGGGAGAAAGGAAAAGAAGCATGGCCCGTATACTCCACTTACTAAGATAAGAGGTATTCATATTTTTAACCAGCATGCAGTCATTTGGTTAATGAAATTTGGATTTAATAGAGCAAAAGCTAACCTTTGTGGGGAAAATAGGAGTATAAACACACCCCCAGAGCTTGCGCTCACCTGTACCACAAGGACAGCAGTATCCTCTCATGACTCCCTTTAATGAAGACTGTGTAATCTGCCTATTAGTGAGCCTTCCTAGAGACTCCAGAGTGTCCAAGTGTCCACAAAGACCTCTGGGGTCTGGCCTGATGGTTTAGAGGTTGAGAAGAAACAAAAGCAGCTCCACAGGGGCTCATTAACATCAAACAATACAGTAAACATGATGAAATCCAACGTCAGGATCCCCACTGCAACTCTATGTCCACCTTACATCACACTGCACTGAGCAATTTTAAATGTTCTAACAATAAATTGATCTGCCTAGGAAAATAAAGTAATAAAAATAAAGTAGAGCACTCTGTTAGAACCAGATTGGGTTAGGAAGATGAGGCATACTGCCACTACATTCAGATTCTATCTGATTCTAGAAGTCCCCCACTATTTTTGAAAAGAGTTGAAGCAACATGTGCCCAAAGTGCTTGTGTTTTATCACAAAACTTTGAGATACCACTAGTATTTAACAGCAGTAGGATTTCACAGTATTAGAAAGACAGGTGCTTTATTAACATGGAAATCTATCACCTCTGATACTTCCAGTATTTATAAAGTCGTTTAAATTATAAAAGCAATTTCTAATTGCAATACTTACAATTATACACAGTGCACTCACTCAGCTTCTAGTTCAGATTTGTATACAGTACATATAAAGGAAGAACTGCTTTTCTGTGTTTTTCAGGTTTGTGGGGCATTTACTTTTTAGCTAAGACAGAATTAGAGTGAATCTCTTATTTTTTGGACAGTAGAGGAATCCGGGTCTGAACTTACCGATCAGAGGCTGATGCAGCTATGGCGGCCAATGCTGGAGCTGCCAGTCACACATGGGTAGTACGTGATGCCATATGTGCAGCAATCTAAATTAGTAACAGAAGTCAGTTACTTACAAAACCAAACACAGAATGGACACATGGACGTGTTTAATAAACCGCTTTAGTGTTTTATTAAGTTACTGATTCGTAGATATAAACATAACTTGAATTCACTTCAAAGATTTTCCAGTACGAATGAAGGAATACTGGATTTTTCTGGTGTTCGAAACAATCAGCGGAAACGTGAAACTACTGCACTGTCAACAAACACATGAAGCCCCTCGGCGATTAGGATGAAATATAGCTGCCACTCAGAAGCCCCCGAATATAACTTAAATGCATAAGTTTAAAGTTTGAAAGCATTGGCTGAAGGTCTAGTGCATCATAGTACGTGTTTCTTAGTTAACCTATTTTCATGTCAAACTGAGAAACATGTTTAATGCATCTCTGTCTTTATTTCTCTTTACACACTCGCCGTAGACACGTACTAAAATGAACGAAAGCTTGGTATATTGTACATAATTTATACAATATAATTTATAATCAAAACGTACTATAAGTCTTAGCATCTTAGCATACCAAAAGTAACACTAACTGCACAAAGGATTAACAGAGAGCTTCAGCTAGCATAGGGACTATGCTTATCAGTTAGAAATATAACTATGGGTTTTACTCATTTCTCAAACAAATATTTTAACTTAGCGGAATTATTTTGTATTTACCGGCAATATCGTTTCCATTTAGAAAGATTCTCGATCTCAAACTCAAACTGTTTTCTAACAAATAAAGCCGGTGGGACATTCAGGAAGCCTGGGAGAGGGGAGAGTTACCCGTAAATGTAAAACATAAAGTGTAAATACGGTGAACCTTATAATCAAACTTCAGAAATATATTTACATTAAAAATTGACATGGACAAAATGCTATTGTTATTATAGTCGAGATTTGTTAACATGACACAATGCAGAAGTTGAGCCCCTCTAACCGTTTTTCAATAGATCAGGCTCAATATTAATGTTTTAAAGCGGCATATCATTTATACACGGTTATGTTGTGATTTACCACAGGACAGCTGTTGTGAACGCACCTAAACTCCCGCCACTGGTAGGACGTGCCCATTTTCCGGAGTCGACGTCAGTGTTTGACAAATAGACCGTAGATGACTTTATATTAGTTTGAACGGTATTTTTTCAATAATTTTATCATTTAAGCACATCATTAATGTCCACACAGTGGTCCACACTGTGTAAGGCTGTTTGGAGACCAGTAGTACATTCTGTAATTGTTTTTTAAGGTTACTGCACAGGTTTACATAATACTCAACAAACCATGCTAATCAGTGTAATATTCAATCATACACAAGCTATTCTACACAGTAACAAGGAGGCGTTAACACTCAGACCGTCATCCAGGTATCATATTGTTTCTGGAGCAGGTCTGATCCTGAAATGAAATATGTGCAAACCAGTTTTTATTTAAATATTGTTACATTATTATAAACAGAATGAAACGGTATCCTGCAGTATAAAAATGAAAAAGTGCAAAATGGGTTTTAAAACAAATACATATATGAACTGCATTTACTCATGATGATCACAACTAAACTGTTATAATGTGGAGACCACAACTGTTTTATGCAAATGTTCAGTGATCATACACAGTTTGAAAATGAATAGGTATAAGTAGTAAGTAAGTAAGTAAGTATAAGTTTTTCAGACTCAAGATCCAATTTACAATACATTTGTCAATTGGCAATTCAATATGCAATATCGTCGTTCAATTTGAAAATGCATTTTACATTTTGCAATTCAATATTAAAGTATAAATAAAAACTTAATAAATTGCATTTCGTATTGTCATATTTTTTGTAGTCTTTATTCAAATGGAAATGCATTTTGCAATTGACAATTCACAACTGTGTTGCCCAATAAACGGTTATTGACAGGAGAAACCAGTGACAGAACCTTTACAGGAGACTGAACTGAGCCTCAAACGGGCAGAACTAAAACTAAACTGTGTTCATCAACAGTAAAAACTCCACAATTACAATGATGCAAATAGTAATATTCATCAAACCACGCTAATGAGCAGCAATCTGCATAAAATAAAAGAAATACAAGTAAGCCTGGTGAATAATATAGCAATAAAAATTACATTAAATAACAAATGACAAACTTTTAATGCAGACTGACTGAGATGAAGAAACATATTTGCAGAAAATAATTTCTAGTAGACCAGTAGAACTAGACTGTATAAATGAAATGTTATCCTGGATTTTAACCTGCTGTTGACCCGGATTTTTGCCTAACTAAGTAAAGGACAATTTCAACCAGTAATGTTGATGGTTTAAAGCACCCTCATGTTCACGTGGACACAACAGTTGCTGGGAGAAAATGGAAAACATTTTGTTTTTGCTTTTGGCAGCAGATTTCGTGTTTTTCGTGTTAATGCTTTGGTCATGTTGGTGGAGAGCGGTTTGCTGGTCCCTGTGAGTGAGAAACCCCCACCTGGAAATGTTGCATGATTGGATCAGTTAGTCGTGTGTGCCGGTCCGGGACACTCCGTGGGCCAGACCTCACATCAGCAGACCTCTGGGCGATGGGTAACCTGTGTGACTGCAGCTCCATTCACGCTGACGGTGTTCACATGCAAATTGTTTCTGTTCAGTCTTTGCATCATCAGTGTCACTGCTCTGAAGAGCATCATCTGCTTCAGCTGGCTCCTGAAAGACTCGCACAACATTATATAAAGAACAGGATCCAGACAGATGTTGAGAACAGACATAAACCTGGAGAGCTCCACTAAATAATAAAACACATGGTTCACTGGGCAATTTGTCCACAGGAAAACATAGGGAAGGCGAACCAGGTGGAAGGGGATGAAGCACACACAGAAGACAGTGACCAGCACCAGCATGTTCCTGCGTGACCTCACTAGTATGGTGGAGTTCGAGGAGGCCAGCTGGTTCTGCTGGGCCAGCGACACTGTGCGGGAGATGCCGTGGTAAAAGAAGAGCAGGGAGACGAGGACGAAGAAGAACATTGTGGAGGTGAAGGTATACAGGACTTTGTATAACACCAGCGTGTGGGCAGACAGATCCACATCACAGCCGTCGAGGGCAGATTTCAGAGGATCCCGATTAACAATAATTAGAGTAACAAACACGCTCCCTACGAGCAGGACCGAACCCCAGGTCACAGCGGAGAAGACGTGGGCGGTTCGAACCGACTGCAGCGCCGGCGTTCCTGAGGGGCGGACGATCTGCACATACCTGAGAGAGAGGAGGCTGGTGAGCTCCAGGCGGCACAGAAGCTCAGAGCTCCGCAGCTCAGACCTACCTGTTAGCAGCGATGCAGCTCAGGAACAGGATGCTGGCCCACATGTTGACGTAGAAGATAGCTGGTCCGACGTTGCAGTAGATGCTACGGATGGTGATGGAGTTGCTGGAGTAGTTGGCGATGTAGAGGGGGAGAGTGAGACAGATCAGGAAGTCAGCAGCTGTCAGGTTCTTGAGGTAAACCATCATCCTGCTGGACGTCTCCTGTTGAGCTTGGCATAAGTAAAACCTTATGGTGCAGACGTTTAGGACAAGACCCACCTGGGGAGGAAACAAGAGGGTAGAAGCCCAAGATACATGATGGATGCACTGAAGGTGGAAGCGCATCCAACCCATCAAGGGGTTCGAGAATCTCTTTCAGAGATCATGTGTATACGCATATCTGAACAAGCCGACTCACACAATCAGCTGCTTGTTGTGGAACCGAGCTGGACATTTATTCAGCGAAGCCAGTTTGGTAATTAAGACCTTGGTCAGTCAGCAGTGGTATGTACCAACTAGGGACCACAGCTGTGGGAGTTTCTCTTTCCCTCACTGCATTCATGCAGTGTTCCTGTTCCTCAGCGATCTTCCCACAGACCTGGACCAGACGCTGATCTATCTACCACAACCCACTGAATTGACTCACCACAAACACCAAACTGTAGCCCAGTACAAAGACGTAGGGCGAGCCGTCAACCTGAGCGCACATGTTGGAAGTAAGGGCGACTGTTGGTTCCGTTTGGTTGGTGAACGAGGACTGCTTGAAAAAAGATGTCTGTTCCATTCAGCTGATCGTCAGGTTCTAACAGGAGCAAAGACAAATGCTTATGGAGCAGAGAACAAAGAAATCCTGAGACAACTGGCTGAAAACAAGCAACAAGAGTCAGGCTGAGGTATTTACCTCCTCACAAACGGATGACCTCCTTCCTCCACAATGAGCTTCTAGCGTTTTTGCCTGGAATTCTTCCTTTAACATAAGACGAGTTACAAGTCAAAAGAGCCACCTGTTCACCTGCAGCGCTGACATCTGACACGTTGACCTGCAGAACCAGTAATTTAATGTAGCGGAGCATTTGCAAGTCAAAGAGGAGGTCGATGTTGTCAAAGACAGAGGACTTCCGCTGGATTCGGTTTCTGGACCAGAACTAATAGTAGCAAGAACTAATGTGTTTTCTGCTGTTTAATCACTTTGTGCCACAGTTGAAAAACCTTCATCTCAACACGTTTTAAATTTATACAATATTTTACTTTAATGATTGCACAGGAAATAGATTTTTTTTTATTTTTATTTTATTCCTCCAACAGTCCCATGGCTTCATACGCAGACACGTCTGAGTGTTTAATAAGTGCTGATATAAAAGAAAAGCACAGACACATTCATTCAAATTGCTCCATCTGCTGGACACGTGCCAGCGTCAAAGATGCTGCCGTTTTTTTTCCTCCACAGTCCGACTTCATACACACAGTGTGTCCAAGGTTCAGCTGGACAAGCACTGAAGAACATTAAAACAGATAAAAGGTAAACAGGTGATTCAAGCAGTGTCAATATTCATCATGGAGGCAGATTAAAGAGCAGCATGGTTCAGTCCCATCCACCATCAGCTGCTCTGTCCAACAAGAAGAACCGTATGATGAGGCTCATCTAGACTGAGTCTGTCTCCCGTCACATGTCGGACCACAGGATGGCTTTACTGCCCTTCTCCACACTGGCCACATATGCTCCAGACGGAGACCACGAGACCGAGTTGATGGCAGAGCTGCAGAGGGAGAGATGGAGACGCAGAACTGTGGGTTTATCCCAGAGGATTTCAAAGGTTTTAATTTGAAAGTGACATCAAGTAAAGCAAGTCTAGTTTCCACTAAAACTTGTTTTTGACACACGCTTCATCATGACTTTGTGTGTTGCTGATCTATTTTGTCTGTAGGGTTCTTACTGGTGGTTTCGGTCCAGAACTTTGTCCACTTTCCCTGTCAACACATTCCAGATGTACAGCGCTCCATCAGCAGATCCTCCTGCCACGTAGCTGCTGTCAGGACTGAGGAGAAACGCAGATCATCTGGTTTAATTCTGGCAAACTTTATCAGATTAAATTCCATCAACAATCCAATAAATAAATTTTAAAATCTTGGTAAGTCGTCATCACAGTGCATTCTGGGTAGTCATCCAAAAGGTTTTAAACATCTTGAGTCATTTCATCTCGGCTGAGTTTTAATTGAAAAAGTATAAGAACCAGTAAGTATCAACACAGTAATTTAGAGAAAAAGGTTTAGGTTGAACCAACCTGAAGGTGACTCTGGTCCAGTCGGCTCCACATTTGAAGCCCTGAGCGCTGAACACACAGATAGACTGTTAGTAACAGAAATGATCATCCATCCATCTGCTTAACGAGCTTACTGCCTTCAACCAACAGGCAGCAACACACCTGAAAGTCTGTCTGACGGCGTTGCTGCGCAGGTCGATAATCTTAACTAGGTCGTCTCTGGAACAAGTAAGCAGCTCTGTTCGATCGTGGTTTAGGTCCAGGGACGTTACTCTGCCCAGCAGCTCCAGCTCCCGAACTATGCTCTCTGCTCTGACATGTAATCAACAAAGAAGTGTTAACATCTTAAAGTAGCCTTTTGTTTGCATTTCTGGGTCAGAACTGGAAATACATGGATGGATGAACTCTATTGATCCCACAGCGAGGAAATTCTATTGCTGGAACAGCCACAGGAAGACGGCAAAGAATTTTTTACAGGATTGCAAGAAAAAAAAGGAGCATAAAAAGAAACAGCAACAACATTGTGTACGTATTAACAATTCAAATAGTGTCCAAGATGAAGTGAGCAAACAACCTGCCTGTCAGACCTCCACATTGTACAGTCTGACAGCGGTAGCGCTCCTTCCTACACTGAGTGGATCAGTCTCCACTGAAGGAGCTCACAGCTCCCACAGGAACGGTCCATGGATGTGAGCTTGGAAAACGTCCTCCACAGAGTCCAGGGGACATCCCAAGTCCTTGATGACTGACCTGTGTTCCAGCTCGTTCCCCTCAGACACAGCCAACGATGGCGGAGTCATCGGAAAACTTCTGGATGTGACAGCTGTTGTATGTGAAGTCTAAGGTGTAGAGGGTGAAGAAGAACAGTGAGAGCACCGTCCCGAGGAGCCCCAGTGCTGTGAAGTCTAAGAACATGACCCTCACAGCGGTTCCGGAAGTCTCCAGGTGAGTCAGCATCCGTTGAAGCAGGTAGATGTCATTTACCCCGATGTTCGGTCTCTAGACAAACTGCAGCGGGTCCATCGCTGTCTCCACCACAGAGCGAAGGTGGTCTTCATCAGGTGGGCGGTCAAAGCTACTGGTCTGTTGTGGTTCGGTTCATTTGCGTCGTCTTAGGGACTGGAGCCACACAGGTTTTCCACAGCTCAGGGACCGTCTTCAGGCTCAGGTTGAAGATGTACAGGACCACCTCACAGAGCTGGACAGCCCCTGAGCTGTCTGGGGCTGATGCCGTCTGGACCTGCAGCTTTCCTCATCTTGATTCCTCCCCTGGACTGAGGTTAGGAAGGAGGGAGGATGTGGGGGGCAGGGCTGCGCTGGAGGGGGTGGGTGCCACTGCTGGACTGGAGACGTGTGAAGTGGAGGGGGGGCTGGAGTCAAACCTGTTGAACAGATTCAGCTCATTGGCCAGGTCCAGGTGCAGGTCCATCAGCTGATCCTGAGCCTCTGTTTTCTCCGTGGCCAGAGACGGTCTTCAACGTCGGCTCTTCCTATCATTGTGAAGCAGAATTCACCAAGCGCTGGATATTTGCATTAATAGGAAAGGTGTGCTGGCATTAGACTGTTGTGAGGCAGGTTAGTTTTACCCTACTGATGCGTTGTTGCAATAGTAGGCATGTACACAGTGAGCACTTCGACGTGCAAAAACTCCCTTGAGGTGTAGTAAGGCCGGATGCTCACAGCGAGGAGCCTGGAGTCTTTGGTTCAGAACAGTTCTCTAACAGAGACGTGCACTGGGCTGCTCCATCTATTGTTAATGAACACTGCACCACCTCCCTTGTTCTTCCCAGTCTCTCGAAGGCTCCTGTCCGCCCAGACAAGTTTAGAACCCTCCAGGGCGATGATGTGTTCAGCCACGTCTCCGGAAAACACGAGGCTACACTCAGCCGGCGCTAACCGCCGCTAGCTCGTCCATCTTATCGGTGAGAGATCGACATACCCCATAATGATGGAGGGCACATATGGTCTGTACCTCCATTTCCTCTCCTGGAGCTTTACGTCTCGCTCTGCAGCCTCTCCTTTTCCTCTGCATTTCAGCTGGAACCACCAGTCTTTCTGTGTGGGGAGGTGCAGAGCTAACAGCTAGTCTCTAGTGTAAACACAGGGAGCCATGTGTTGGACTGAGAGGGTCCTCAAATGCATTTTCAAAAAGTTGACAACAATGGGAATGCTGGGCACAAGAGCAATAAAAGTGGTTTCCCTGTGTTGCACGCTGGAAGCAGGGCTTTACGACAACAAAATCCTTAAAACAGAAAAAGATACAATAGAAAAGTAAAGAAACCAGGAGAAAGATAATGGAAGCTACCCAGGCAGGACCATCTTGGGGAAAAAAAAAATCAATCAATCAATCAATCCATCCATCCATCCATCCATTCACACACAAACCGCGCTCACCTGATGTCCCAGAATCGAACTTTCTTATCGAAGTGTCCGCTCATCACACACTGCTCCGTGCACACAATGTCGTTACAGCTGGAGCCAGCAAACACCGTCTTCATACCTGCTCAGGTGACAGCACACGTCAGACGGGGTGAAGTATTTAAAAGGTTGACTTCAGGGGTAAGCTCACAATACAAACTACGAATTGGAGCGGTGACGTACAGACTTTGCTACGGAGGTCCCACAGCTTCAGCGTCCGGTCGTAGCTTCCAGAAACGATTCGAGCGTTGTCCAATAAGAAGCGAGCTGACAAGACTTTGCCACTGTGACCGGTCAGGGTGTGCTGGGGGTGGCAGAGGATTCACATCACTAGCCACACACGTGTTTATTATAGACCAGTACTCCTACATCACATTACTGAGCCAACAATAAATCCATCAACACGACTGACGATGACATGTTTCTCAATGTAACAGGAAAACAAAGATGAGAAGCAACGTGACCTGAACGGTGAAGAGTTTTTAGTCACACGTACTTTCACTACATCTTAAAATGTGCATAGGAGCAGACTGACCTTCTACAGTACTCACATCAACCTAGTACATGCAATACGTGCAGAAAGCACACGACGAACCAGAACTCACCCTCAGCCTGTAGTCATCGACGGTCCAGATCCGACTGGCAAAGTCATTAGAGGCAGCCAGGAGATACGATCCCTGGAGACAGACAACGATATGCTCAACCCTAATGCAAACACAACAAGGAGCAGCACTGATGTTCATACTCACAGCGCTGTCAAAGTCGATGCTGGTGATTCCTGCGTTGCTGCCGGTCAAAGCTCCTTTCGCTTCACAACGACCTGAACACACAAATCAGACGCGTTCTACTGCTGCTTTACATTTTGACCCCCCTGCTCACTGCGGTTCCTCACCTGCAATGACCTCCCAGAGCTTTACCCTCCGGTCCATCCCCCCTGTAGCCAGGAGACGAGAGCCAGGGCTGAACCTTACGGCGTTCACCTCCCCGTCGTGGGCTTCCTGAAGACAAACACAATGCTGAACCCTCACCTTTCACACTAGTGTGGTACTGTTCCCCTCAGAAGGATGGGTTAAATGCACAGAGCAATTTTCATTGTAATGTTTAAATTTTGCATTCTTTAAATTGTGGCTCAACTACAAAGCAGAAGTACTAAAACTACAGCAACAGGTCTAAACACCACCAAGTATCTGCAGTGCAGCGTTTCATCCCTGGTCCCGTGGAGCTGCTGCGGTACTTACAAAGACATGCAGAGCTGTGGTCGGGACTCGGACCTCCGCACTCACACCTGACGGAGCCTCAGAGGTTTCAGGTGAAGTGCTGAACGAGTTGGTTGATCGGCGCCTGCTGAGAGAACAGATCACAGACGCTACTTTACATGTGCAAGAAGCAGTCAAGTCTGAAGTCGGTCACACGTATCACAGGGCAATATCCCACAGACAAAAGGCAAGTAAACTGTAGACACACAGCTGCACAAACACAAAACAATTTTTACTTTTCACATCAGAAATCAGCACCAGCTCAGCTTGTAATTGAACCAGTTTGGAGACTTTCAGGTTCACATGATCTCTCTGATTTTATCCCAACAGAACTTCTGTGCAACACAACTCGTGGTTTGATCCAGAAACAGTCAGAGGAAGAATTGGGTGAGGTCTCATTTTTATCATCCTCTTCCTCCTGCAACTCATTACAATCTTACATCAGACACCCTCTGACTCCCTGGGCACAAGCTGAACTATTGTTACTACATGAAATAAACCTTAGCAACAGGTGATGTACAGGCACACTAGCAGGGAGATGTCCTCTAGTCAGCTGATCGCATATCATGGAAATAAATAAAACTGGCTGGCCACAGGGACAAGACCTATTACAGCACATGCATCGAGCTGCGGTCCTCGAGGGCCGGTGTCCCTGCTGGTTTTCCAGGGCTCTGCTGATCCTTGATCGGGTGTGTCAGTTGGCTTTTTCAGCTTGTCAACGACTGCACACACCTGGTCAAGATAACATTAAAAAAAAACTTTATTAACTCCTGAGGGAAATTATTTTGCCCACTTTGATCGCTCTCACAGATGGAGGTATAAACAAGAAGGTAGGGAGGTTTAAAAATAAGAATGCTAACATCTACACACGTTCACATCTAATTACTAGCTAAAGTTTTATTATACATGTTATTGCATGGATGAAGATCAACCCTTCCAGACAGAGGAGGAGTTGTACAGGCTGATGCACCGGTAGGAAGGATCTCCACTGGCGTTCTGTGGAGAACCTAATACTGATCAGCTGTGGCTGAAGGTGCTCCTCTGTCCAGCCACACACTGTGTGGGGGTGGAGGTGTCGTCTATAGAGAGGAGTTGGACCAGCATCCTCCTCTCAGCTACAGCATGTAGGGGGTCCAGCTCCACCCCCAGAACCGAACCAGGCCTCCTGATCACTTTGTCCAGTCTGTTACTGTCTGCTACATTCATGCTGCTGCCCCACAAACCACAACCTAAAACACTGGACCCACAGACTCATAGAACATCCTCAGCATGGAGCTGCAGACGTTAAAGGACCTGAGCCTCCTCAGGAAGTACGTCCTACTCTGAGCCAGCTTTTTCCAGTCCAGTTTATTGTCAGTACACTCCCAGGTATTTGTACTCGCTCACCAGCTCTTCATTTTATTAGTGAGAGGGGTAATAGGACTCCTTATGTTGTTCTGTTTGTGTTTCCCTGTCTGATTTCGACTGACAGCTCTCTTTGTTGATAGGAAAGCAGTGAAACATTTTTTTAAGTACATGGGCGTCTACACGGAAATTAACATGATCTGTGATGCAGTCTGTCAGAGCATCAATGTCCTCCCCATGAAGTTCACAGAGAGCCTCCCAGTCAGTGTCTTCAAAGCAGCTCTGCAGAGCAACGCGGTCCTCATCGGTTTTAATGGTGGCAGGCTGCCTGTGAACCTGAGGTGTGTATTGTGACGGCAGATGAATCAAATTGTGATCCGACTTTCCCAGAGGGGGGGCAGTGGAAGAGTAGGCATTCTTAACATTAGTGTACATCAGGTCCAGTGTCTTCTCACCTCTGTTGGGACAGCTCACAAACTGGGTGACTGGAGGAAGTGACTTGTCGAGGCTGGTGTGATTAAAGTCACAAAGAAGAAGAAGAAGAAGGAGATCATAAAGAAGGGACGTCAGGATGTGTGGACTGCAGGTTGGAGACGGCCGTCTGTATGACGACACACAGCGAAGCAGCGTTCGCGGAGGGGTGTAAACAGCGATTAGGATAACGTGTGGAAACTCTGGGTAAATACTATGGACAGAGGCCCACGGGAAGCAGTTCAATATAGGGCTGCTCTTTGACCATCACATGTCCAGAAGAGCACCGCTTATTGTTAATAAAAACGCCCCCCTCGCTTCTTCCTGGTCTCCACTCTGTCTCAAAGCACAGGGCGCTGAACCCGTCAATGTTAGCGCTGAAGTCTGGGATGCCCTCATGCAGCCAGGTCTCTGAAACACATCAAACTGCACTCAAAGATTCTCTCCTCTCACTAGAGCTGTCAGCTCGTCCAATTTATTATCTAGTGACCTCACGTTGCCCTGCTGTTGCGTACCAGCTTTACGGATGAGGGAAAGTATGAATCCAAGCGAAAAAAACGGACCAAAAAACTCGAACAACATGATCAGAGAGGGCGCACCTTAAATACTAAGACAAATTATAGAAAAATCACACGCAGTAGGTAAAAAAAAAATAAAAGGAACAGAAAAGACAACACTGTATGCGCATTTAATCAATAGGAGCTGGGGCAGGGAGAGGTGGAAAACCAGCAGGGCAGCGGCCCTCGTCGGCATCACTTTGACACCTCTGTATTACAGTGGTAGCAGGATAATCGATCTCTATCTTCCATTGCACAATCAACAATTCCAGACACATCACACCCTAATAATGTGAACAAGCTGCTGTTAATCAACTGTTCACTGGTGAGTGTATATGCTGCTGTGTTTCAATTACACAGAAGAGCTCAGTGATCAGGGGAAACTAATTGAGAAAATAACATCAGTTTCCTCAAACACACAACAGCAGCTTCACTGTAACACTCTGCAGTAGAAAGGTTTGTGACATGCAGCAAGTGATGCTCAGCTTTACAAACACACACAGGTGTGACCAGACAGAGTCGTTCACCTGGAGTGTGGCTGGAGGAGTCCAGGCTGATCACATTTAGACACGCTGCAGACAGACACAGACAGGTGGTCAATCACACCATGACCAGTCCAGACCCGACTGACACAACAGAAAGGTTCACATCTACAAACCCAAAAATGTTGGAGATGGAGTCCAACAGACCAGCAGGAGGAGGCTGAGAGATTTTCTTACTGCAAATTCAGACAAAGGAAAAAAAACAAACTAATAAATGAGAATTCAGTTAAAACTCTAACACAAATGTAAGACGTAATGTTTCATCTGAAACTATACCATCCCGTTTTAACATATCCAAACAATATTCATCTACAGTTGGTGTCTTCTGCACTTGTTTACCCACACACTGGACCCACCTGGGAGTTCTACTGAGTGGTCTGTTCGGAGAAGTCTCTCCTCCACTCTTCCCTCCATCTTCTGCCAAAACTTCGATGTCATCATCCCTGAGAAGAAAAACCACGAAGAGTTCAACCAAGAACGGTACAAACCTTTTGCCATACAGAAAACTTGAAATCTACTAACTGGTCAACAGGCAGAGGCTCTTTGGCTGCATCTGCAAGTTCCTTCTGAAGTTTGGCCTGTCGCCGTCTGAAACAGAGCAAAGATTTAATCAGGTACAGAACCAGGGTCCAGTCTGACCCCATCCCGGTGCCCTGTGTACCTGCTGTCCTTCTCATTCTCAGCATTCAGCCTGTTTGCCTCCTGAGCCTTCTCTGCCATCCACCGTGACACCAGCTCCTGGTTGTCCTCTGTGGTTTTTCTCAGCTTTTCCTCTAGGGCGGAAAACGTGATTTGCAGGGCATCGTACTCGTCCTTTAGGGTCTGGTTTGCTCGCTCCAGGTCCTGCAGGACACGGGACAGACAGACTTAGTGAGCTCTGATAATGAAAAGCTTTGTGTCACATTCCTGTCTATTCAGAGACCTCAGAAGCAGCACATGGTTGAGGCTGCACCATTTAAATTAGTTCAGTTTATTTCTATTGCAAGCACACTTACAATTTACAGTATGTATTAACACAAAACAGAGCTGATGCCTTAATAGAAACATTACAAACGCCGCGCTGCAGCTTGGGGAGCAGAAGGTCACAGGTTCAGGCCCACCACAGCACCAAGTGTGTCCTTGAGTAAGACACTTCACACTAGGTCCCTGGGGGCCGCACCGTGGCTGCCCACTGCTCCCCTCAGGAGACGGGTAAGATTGCAGACATTAATCTCCCCAATGTGGGATCAATAAAGTACTATTATTATTAGTTCAATAAGCATTTTCTCTAATCAAAAAGACAATGAAGGTCTCAGATTGAAAACTTGAGATCAGCACCCGCCCCCTCCTCTGCCTGACGCTCCTTGCTGATTGGTTCTGTTGGAAGTCAGTCACGCTGAGCCAATACGATCTCTGTACAGACTCGTGGTGATGTCACCCCCTATCTGTCAGCAGTTGCAAGGACCACCACTGCACTACTAGAGCATGATGGGAACTGTGAGCAGGGGCTGCTGAGAGCCAGAGGGCAGCAGGAGGGGATTCTGGGTAATCAGACCTTTTACTGTTCATCACTGACCTCTGTCTCATCTTTAAACATCTCTAGACGTCAAACTTGAAGCAGCAGCACTTCAGAGGTAACTTACTACATGGTAAAATGTTCCATCACCTCCACAATCCTGAACAGGTCTGACCCAGTTGGGCTTTTCCTACCTGAAGGAAGCTCCTCAGCTCTCGACAGTCCCCCTCCAGGTTAGCGATCTGCTGCTGATACTCCAACATCCTAAAAGCACAGCCACATATTGTTTGCCTGCGAAAGTTAAATCTGCAATAAAGGAAAGTATTGTAGATGTTTCAACGTACTTTGCTTCGTTGCTCTGAATTTCTTTGTCTTTCTGTTGAATCTGATTGTTCAGTTCAATCACACTTTGAGCCAGCTGCAAAAGTGAAACAAGAACAATATCAGCACAGCTCTTTACCCTGACTCTGACTCAAAAACACTGTGCTGCTAATTAGATGATGGGAGACAGACTCCAGTTTAGTCCCAACACAAAATGTTTTGTTCAAAAGTCAAAAGTGACTTTCTCCTTAGGAATGCGGGATTTGAACGAAGAAACAGTTCAGTTACAAGAAAAAAAAAAACTGAAACTGAAATTTCATTACTTAAGATATTTAACATCCATAAAACTACTAAAAAGGGAAGAATGATAGGATGTTGGCCGCCCACCTTCTCTGGAAGTGTTTACTGGACTAACTAAAGCTGTTTGATATGAACAGATGAGCTAATGACATCACTTCCTGTGTGACTACAGGTGACTAACCTCTCCTCGTTTCTTGTGCAGCTCTGTCAGCTCCTCTTGATGTTTGATTCTCATCTGAGACATTTCGTGCTGCAGGGTGTCACTGCGACTGGAGTCTGAGCCCAAGCTGAAATACATGAGGCCTAGTTATCCATACATGTTGCCACGGTTACTATTTCACAGACCTTAAGACGACTTGAAAGGACCACACAGGGTCTTACCTGGCATCATGTCCCCGCTGGATGTCATATTTCTCAGTCTGGTACCTTTCAGAGAGGACGGTCTGAAGGTCGGACTTTTCCAGCAGTCGATGATCTGAAACACACACAACCCAGGTCACTGGACCACAGCCTCAGAAGGGTTAAGCTCTGATCACATTTAGTCTAGGCCCAGACTGATTTCAGATATATAGCCTAGACCTGTGGGTGAGGGACTTACACTGGTGGATGATCTCCTCAAAGGATTGTCTCTGGACCCTGTCTCTCAGCTTCAGCTGCTCTGAGATGTGTCTCTTCCACATACAGTCCCCTCGCCACTCCGCCATCACCAGCTGAAACAAACATACACAAACGGAGATCCTCAAACGGAGGAAAGACTACTCAACCAACCAAGAGCCTGATACTGAAGCTACGTGATTACAGAGCCTGAATAAAACCGCTTTCACTTTCCCCAATCAGCAGCTGCTGTGGATTAATTGATTAATTGAAAAGTTCAACAAATCGGGGTTTTCAGTCAGATGTGTCGCAGGGTGGAAGTGTTTAGGAGCAAAGATCCCCAACGCTTAATCAAGGCTAATTTAGGTGTGAATACATTTGGCTGTGTAGACAGAAAAAAAAACATTTGAGCTGCGAAAAGCCGTTGAAAACTGATTAAGGCCAGTTACCCGGGTGTAAAGCGTCTCACGTGCTACAATAAATTAAAGACTATGCAGCATGTTAGCTTGTCTGCTAGCATTGAGTGCTGAAAAAGAAACGACAAAAGCAGAATGGCCCGGACTCTCGGTTGTGTAAGCTTAGAACAATAAAGCGTTTGCACGTCGATCACTAGTTTTATCCTCCGTGTGTCTGTGCCCTGGTTCGTGTGCAGCCGTGTGGACCGGCTCAGATCAGTACACAAACACCCGTGACTCGACATGTTAGCATGCTAACCGTTTGCTGGTTACAGAGCTCCGCAACGGTTGATGAGATAAAATGTCAGCTTACTGCATCTAATTACGCCTCGGACACTGTTTGGTTTCCTTTTTCCTTAATTTCTGACAAATGTACTGCTATTTCAGGAGTTCGCTGTTAAACGGTTCCGTTTTTTCGTTAACCAACGTCTGCTTCTTCTGCAAAATCGCTCCCACCTGACGCCATTTTGGCTCCAATGATTCTCTTCCGGTGGAGTCGCACGGAACGTTTTTGACTCAATAAAGTGCGCCAAAGACACCGTTTTTAAATTTTTAAATCGCATGCACATAATAAGGAAGTGAGGTTTAAAACTAATAAGCGCTTAGTTCAATAAGTCGCGCAAGCCACACACTCCGCGCTGTAGCTGGCTTTAAGCTGTTAAACGTCGCCCACGTTTATGAAACTAGTACCGTCCATAATCCCCTGTCGGCGTGGTCTCCGTGATGTACAAACGCCGGCAGCGCTGCTCTTCACACGGACCCGTCTGATCAGCGGCGACGTGAAGCTTCCCATCCTCTTTGGCCGAAACTCGTTCCTCGTCAGTCAGACGTGGGCTGTAACGCGTGCTCTGGGTTCAGGAAGTCTCCGATCTGAATAGTAAAACCAGATAAAGTCTCACGTCGAAGCGTTCTGGACAAAAGTTTCTCACATGGCCTCGTTTCAAACTAGTGCCATCTAGTGGCCATGCTTCGCGTAGCAGAGGCGGTGGAGGCAGGCAACGGCCACAGGGAAACTACAGTTTCGTGTTTTATCAGAGACACGTGGCAGTTCTTGCGTAACTGAAAATAATCTACTGTAATAAAATGTTACATCAACGACAAAGTTTTTTGGAATTGCTGCTTAAAGTGAGTTTTACTCTGCTTTGTCTGTTCCCGTAGACGTGGATCAGGTGTGTTCGTCACCACCTGGAGACACGCCCCTACTGCGCAACAGCAGGCGTCATACGTAACGTCTCTGTAGGATCAAACAGAGCCACATACAGAACCTCCAGTCCACAGAGCCATGCAGACTGGATCCAGTCCAGGAATGGAACCAGGAACTTGTTATTGTGAGAAAACACTGCTGCTCCACCACCGCACACAGAAGATGACGTCTCAGACGTCGTTACCATAAACATTATGTCTCTTGGTTCTCCAGCATCAGCTGATGATCCAACAGCGTTGTTGTGGATAGAACCTCTTCCATCTGTCCATTACTGATATAAGCAGGAACCAACGCGGCGGACTCTTCCACGTTTGTGTGGCTTCTCCTTGCGAACCATATTTCACAAGTTCAATTCAAATACAATCACAGTTAAAGCAGTTTTGTCAATTAAACTCAAAACAATTGTTAAACGACTTATTAAAACGTAACAACCTTGTAATAGGGAAAATTATCCAACAAGTTTTATGTTTAGTCACACAAATCCAAAGTATATTTGAACTTTATTAGACAGGAAAGAACATTAACATGTTTAATTCCACACTAGTGATTTTAATTGTTGTAAATGTCTAATAAAATATCTCACAGCAAATAGTTAAATGACCAGTTAAAGTCAAAACGTCCCTTCAATCATCAAAAATCATGCTGAATAAATTACACTTTGGTGCCAGAGTCCATGATTCAGAGTTAGTGCAGATTATTATTATTGCGACAGTGGTTCTCAGCCAGGTGCATGCTGGGTAACATAGGCTCCATGGATCTGGGATTAAAATGGATTGAATGGTTTTAACTTTTTCTTTGAGTTGTCCATTTCAGATTTAACTGTGAAATCCAAAATGTTTTCCTTATTCTCCTGTGACAAAGGTAAACAAAGGATTCAAATGTCTATTTAAAGCCATTTAAAAAGGATTAAATGTGAAAGCACGGTAGAGAATCACTGGCTGAAAATTCTAGCTTAAACTGGAGGAAACTAAAAATTCGAGATCTGGATTCTCTCTCTAACATTTGAGCGTCTGAGTCTCTGGAAGGAGAAGAAGAAAACAACTGAACTGATCCTTGAATGTAAAGTCTAGTTTTTTAAAAGAGAGCAAGTTGACCTTTGACCTCACTCATCCGCCTAAAAAAGATGAAACTCTTCAACAACCTCCGGATCCACAGCCTCAGCTGGTGCGAGCCGCCTCAGGCCACGTCTGGTTTGGGGCCGTCGGGAGCGCTCAGAGACTCCAGAGACGAGTGCGTGTCCTCCGGCAGCAGCTCCTGTTTGTCACTGCGGCGCAAACGGACAATTAACAAGCCGTTCCATGGCGCTGCTCTGTGTCCAGCAGAAGCTGAGCTCACCTGACAACAGACGAACGTCGAGACAGGCGGCGCCGTCTCAGCGACACAGTGATGAGCGCCACCAGCAGCAGAGCAGCGACGGCTGCCAGAGCGATGAAGAGGAAGAAGGCTGAGAGAGAGAGAGAGGAAGATCAGAGATCAGAGGAAACTCAAAGCAACGGAACCAGAGTCAGCATCAACGCTCGCTCACCTGCTCTCCTCCGACGGCGATCTTCACCCTGGCTGTCGAAGGAGCCTGAAAGAGAAGCGCATCAGACCCAGACCCAGACCCAGAACCAGACCCAGACCGGGGGCCAGTCGCCTGCCGGCCCAGACCCAGACCCAGAACCAGACCCAGACCGGGGGCCAGTCGCCTGCCGGCCCAGACCCAGACCCAGACCCAGAACCAGACCCCGACCAGTGGACAACTCACCTGTACAGGTGGCGAAGCAGCTCTCCCTGCTGTTGAAGTTGTTCTCGTTTCCTCCGCAGCCTCCGTAGATGAAGGTTTCACAGTTCCCCGTCCTGTGGTTGAAGAACCAGCGAGGGAACGCTGCCCTGCAGTGACCTGCTTCAGGGTCGGCCTTGCACAGCTCTGATTGGACGTCAGAATCACCCTGGTTACGACGTGTGACCCGATGTGCAGCGATGGGCGGAGAACGGCTGCGTTTCTTACCTTTGTCGCCAGGTGAGGGTTCCTTAGCAGACGGCAGCGCACTCACTGAGGGGAGAGACCAAACCTTAGCTAATTACAGGCCGCAGACGGGTCAGCGCCGGCCCACGCGGGTTAAAGCGGACGGGTCAGCGCCGCTCACCTGTGCAGGTAGCTACGCAGCTCTCCTGGCTCAGATAGTTGTTCTTGTTTCCTCCGCAGCCTCCGTAGACGAACTGCTCACAGTTCCCTGTCTTGGAGTTGTAGAACCAGCGAGGAATCGCTGCCCTGCAGGGCCCGGTGATGGGCTCCGCGAGGCAGAGCTCTGGTTGGATGAAGATCAATGTTTCTATTACATGTGCACAGAGCCTTCAGTTTGTGTTGATTGTAATAAAAAGTGTTGAGTGGTTTTGAACGTCCTGTTTAGAAGCGTTTGATCCACCTGCACTTCTGTTACTGTTTCTCCAACAATGAAAACCTTCCTCAGACAAAAGAACCACTGTGACTGTAGGAGAACTCCTACCATATTATTATTATTATTATTATTATTATTATTATTATTATTATTATTATTAATAATAATAATAATAATAATAATAATAATAATAATAATAATAATAATAATAATAATTATATTTTTTTTATATTTATTAATAATAATAATAATAATAATAATAATAATAATAATAATTATTATTATTGGTAATATTCATAATAATCATAATAACAACAGCAGCAGCACCAACGCAGGCGTGTTCACCTGAAGCAGAGACTGGAGCCCTTCGCAGAGCTTTGGCTGGATGTCCACTAGGAGCCGGGTCATCCAGAACTGGGCCTAAACACAAACACTGGTCAGTCTAAATAAAGGTTTGGTTGGTTTCAGGTCTGTATAAAAAAACCAAAGTGGATGGACTGGATTTGAGCATTCAGCTGACGACAGCACTGTGACACAGGTCATGGAGTCAGTCACTCCCAGCTCTCACATTCCTGTGAAACAATCAGAACCTCCACCAGGTGTGTTACCTGTGACGCCGCTGCAGGTCTCCTCGCACGCTTCCTGAGAGTCGAAGTTGTTCCCGTTTCCTTCACAGCCGCCGTAGATGAAGCTGCGGCATCTCTGCTCAGTGGTGTTGTAGAAAAACCTGGGGAACGCAGCGCGGCACGCTCCCACCTTCACCGGCTGACGGCACAGACCTGAGGAGCACAGGAGGAGGACCGGGCCGGGCCGGGCCGGGTCCAATGGGTATTTACCCAAAACCCACCAGAAACCCAACACGCGCCAACAGGAAATAAAACCTGGGGCTCAGTTTGCGCCCTCTCACAGACAAACACTGGTTTTATCCACGTTATGTCATTTCAGACTGAAACCTGATCTAAGTACAGTGTTGTTCCAGGCCTCGAGGTAGAAACCAGACCAACCAGTCCAGCCTGAAGCACCGAGTCCAGCAGCACAAAAAGCCTCTGGTCTGATCTGATCTGCCGCGCATCCCATTGAGGAAACGGTTCGGTAAAAAAGTGGACGGACAAGAAAGTCCAGCGCATGGTTCACATTTAAAGCCTCAGACTGAAAACGAGAGTTTCATCAACAGCTCCTCAGTAAACACACTGACATGAGCCTAGACGAGTCCACAACGTGCTCATTCTGCTGCAGTCCCGTTCTGTTTGTCACGTTCTCCACTGACCACATTTAAAGTCTAACTTTATTAACCACAAAAGCGCGTATTCAGACGCTCTGTGCTTTAATGCGGCACCCGACGCTCATTTATTCCTCACAGGCAAGATTCCAAAATAAAAGCGATTCAGAGACAAACTTAGTTTCTCTAACTTTTGCTCACGTTACTTTGAGTCTTTACTTATTATTTTCGCTACGTCCTCGTCTAGTTTTTGAGGTCTTGCGTATTCGTTTAACATTCATTATCAGCTCATTTGAATTATTTCACTTGTCGTTCACTTCCGGACACGGTCTGGATTCGGTAGCGGTCTTACTGTCGTTGGTCTGGTTGGTCTGGTTCGTCTCTCTGGTCTCCGCGTTGCTCGGTACCAGAAGCATCGGGGCGACGTGCGTCTCCCCGGCGCCGTCCGGAGCTGAGCGTCTTCCTGGATCCACCTTCTTGCGGTAAACCTTGTCCTGCGAACCGTTCCCGTTGCTGGGTTGGAGGACGCACTGGTCCCGGTTCTGGAACCAGCAGCTCACCAGCACGCACTCTGGATTCTGGTTCTGTGGGAACGTGACCAGGACCAGGTCGCAGTCCGACCTGTTGCAGCACGCGCTCCGGCAGGTCTCCGGGGTCCCCGGTACCGCATCGCCAAGCCTTAACGCGTTCAGCGCGACGGGATCCAGACTCTGGCTCTCATTGACGGACTCGTCCCAGGCACATTCCAGTGCCAGACCTGAACAGACCACGAAACAGAGCACAGCTACCCCGAACCAATGTTTCTTCATAATTCGGTTCTGGTTGTCGGAGAGGATTCTGAGAAAACTTAGCCTAAGATTCGGTCTCTGAGCTTCGTGACTATTGACTTCCGCGTTTACAGGCTTCTAGACGTCGCAGATGAAATTACCTGACAGACAGGTGAGGTCACTGAGACCACGCCCCCACCACCAACAACAGGCGATGGGGTTTCAGGAGGCGGAGCTTGGTTGGATTTTATCTTTGGCTGAGCTGAAGCCCAAGTTGCCCTCGGATCGGATGATTTTCTAATAGGATAATTAACGACATTTGATCTTTAAATGAACTGAATGTTGGATACACATTGTTTAAGTGTGACAGTTGGTTCAGTGACATCACCTGAATAAATGTCACAGCTTCTAGTTTCTAAATCATCCAATTTTTTTGATTAAGTCCAGGTTTACATCACATTAACATTAAAGGTCTTTAATACTAGACAGAGGGCAGGGAACTGTTATTGCCCTTCATCCACCCAATTATTAACCAATTGGCTTTTTTATAAAAGAGTAAAATATTAACGAGGTTTGTGAATAAAATAAAAATTTCTTGTGACCTTTAGGAGCACAAACGGTTTGTGACCACACACATACACGTGACCCTACTTCATGATGCATTTAAGGCTCCTCGTTTCCTGAAAAGGTTTGACCCGATCTCTGACAAATATCTGATATTTCTGCAGAATTGTTAAAATAAAAAAGGAAACATCCTAATTATAATATTTTTTTATTATACCCAGATTATGGCATAACATATAGATCGTACATAAAGTAAATTAGACATAAAAATGTATTTTAAACGAAATGAAGAAATAATTTGAAAAGACTGGAGCAACTACAGGTTATTGCTTCATAAGTCAGTTGACCTATAAATATGTTAGTATAAAATACATTTTCCTACACAGAAGTAGTAATAATAAATTAAACGATACGTTTCACTAGAGGAAATCCAGGGCAACAGCCAGATAAGTTGCAGAAAAGGTAAAATATCCTCAGCTCAGAAAAAAGGAAAGGCGGAACGGTTCATTAACAATTAGCATGATGTTGAATTAAAAACACATTCATTTATGATGTGCTATTTTATTTTCAATTAATGTATTTTACAATTGTCACGGATTTAATTTTATATATTTATGGATTTTTAATCTAGTAACAGAATTGTAAAAACAGATCAAGTCGTCACTTCAGTGATCGAATGTTAAAATCTGAAGCTCGCACGTCATAATTCTGTTCGAATCTATCTCCGTCTTTGAAAAAGATAAAAATTCCACAGCACTTGAACGCAGCAAGCGACGGGTTCCGCCCTGCTCGTTTTTTTTTGCACCGCCTGGCGTCCGATTCGGTTCCGAACTGCCTGTGAGCTGTTTTCATACATTCTGAGTAACTGCTCGTTTGGAATTAAAACAGCAACTGTGTT
Organism: Betta splendens; assembly: GCF_900634795.4. Lineage (NCBI taxonomy): Eukaryota > Metazoa > Chordata > Actinopteri > Anabantiformes > Osphronemidae > Betta > Betta splendens. The sequence continues at coordinate 19,860,446 of NC_040893.2, read as the reverse complement.
ATTTCAATGTATTAATTTTATCAGTAATAGTACAGACATCAGCATCAGTATCAGTAGTAGTAGTACTGCTTGTAGTAGTAGTAGTAGTCATAGTAGTCTAGTAACTCTTCTTTTCCAGGTATTTTTGATGCTGGTTGGAATCCTATAATTTTTTCAATAAACCAAACTCTTTTTCCTCTGGACTCCTTCCTGAGTTGGACTTTGTGTCTGGCCAAGATGGCAGCGAACCGGGTCGGGCGCCGGGTGAATAAGGTCTGTGGGAACCAGTCACCAGGTCGAAGTCCGGGCTCGAGTCTGCAGCGGCGTCAGGCCCGGGTCACTGTCAAGTACAACCGGCGAGAGCTGCAGCGAAGGCTGGATACAGAGAAGTGGATCGACTGTGAACTGGACCAGCTGTACCAGAACCAGGTGAGCAGCAAATAGAGGTTCTGCTGCAGACTGCACTGCATGAATGAAAACGGAGACTAATGACCACAGGAGGATCCTCTGCCTCGGTTCTATCAGAAGTAGTTCAAATATTTGGTTTTACAGAACCGGGCCCACACAAGTCCAAATGGAAAATAATACACGTAGAACACAGATAATATTGGAAGTTGGACTGTTTTAATACACATCAGACTGGTAGTGGCCTAGTTTTACTGTGGAGACAAAACAGAACCTGACAGCTTGGACTCGGCTGTCGCACCGCATTCAAAGTCACAGCCCAGGTTTCAGATCCAGTCGGAGGTTCAGAGATTAAAAAGAGAACCTGACCTGAACCAAACCAGGCAGATGTGATAATTGAACTGAACTGAAAAGTGTTCAACACCAACATTCTGTGACGTTTATTATTTTTTTTCTGTTTGTGGATGTCAGAGAACACAATGGTCCTTTGGGTTCACAGACATGAAGACGCACTCATTCATTTTAGTCTGTTCTGTTCTGATGCTGAATGTGTCCAGGTGAACCGGGTCACAGCCCCACCCTCCAGCCATCCATCCCCCACCTCTCCATCTGTCTCCCCATGTGTCTTTACAGCTGCTGAGTGGCATCGATTAATGAGCCTGAACCTCCAGGGAGGGTGGAGATATTGACAGTCAGTGATGGTAAAAGCTGCGTTAGTGGGGGGAGTTAGACTAATGGCAGGGGCCCGTCTGTCTCCCACAGAACCTGCCCTCACCCCTCTCAGCAGGACAGACCCTGGTCCTGGCCCGCTCCCAGCCTGGGGACGTCTCTGACCCGTTAGGAGCCGCTGGACAGGAGGCGTCTCAGCTTCACACCGCTCCAGAGTTGAGCTCTGATCTCTCTTCTGCTCTCACTGTTTTGACCACATTTGAGTCTTGAGCTTGTTGGGTCTGTGTCGTCCAGGAGCAGGAGATGCCGGACGAGGTGAACATCGATGAGCTGTTGGACCTGAAGACAGACGAGGAGAGGACGCACAAACTGAAGGTCTCAGGTCGCATGTTATCACTTTGTTGATGTTGTCATGACAACGGGCGTGTCCGAGTCATCCAAAGTAAACTGCGTCTCACGTCTTCACCTTCACAGGAGATTCTCTGCCTGTGTAACAGCAACACTGAGGTAAGAACCAGGACTCTGCCGCTGGTCCAGGACCGGACCGTGACGGTGCCACTAACACCTTTACCCGTGTCTCTGCCGCAGGCGTTCGTCAGCGAGTTGCTGGTGAAGCTGCAGGGTCTGCAGAAGCAGGTGGACCTGCACAACGACGGCATCGACCTGCCCCAGCTCCACATCTGCCCCACCCGGGCCCGACCCGCCGGCAGGGGGGCGCTGCCCTGAGGCGCCCCTTCCACAACCACGAACTCTGAGCTGGTTCCTCCTGCAGACGGGCCCAGCGGTTCCACTGCAGGCACTGATCCGACGCCACCGGGAACTGAAGAGGAGGCCTCATGCTGAAAAGATGACGATTTCAGAACTCGGTTCAGACGGGTCCATTGTTGTTTTTTGTTTTTCATCTTGTTCAGCGACCGCACATATTTGTGCCACACTATGAAACACTTCCACCTGTGTTCAACGTTTGGTTTGTAGTTGTATGAATTCATGAACGGATTTTATCTAGTTAAATTAAAGGCTCCTGGTCCGTCAGGGAGGTCCACGCTGGTTTAATATTTACTCCCCCATTTATTCGTCAGAGGTTTTTATTTTTTTGAAGATTATCAACAACAGAAACCAAAAACCTCAGAGTGCAACAAATCAGAGGTTGTCAAATCGTCATCAGTCTTCATTCATTCTTCATTCTCGACACAAATCGGTAAAGTGAGTTCAGGTGACACTTTGAGAAGAACTTTTGTTCTACAAGATTCAGACCCTCTGATAAAAGCACATTGGCAACGATATGAAGCAAGAACATAAACACTGATTAAGAACAGATGCACATCATCTGATCTGGATCCAGACATAAATATCAATGCAAACGCATATCAGCATTGTCTTGGACACAAGACAAATATGTGACAAATATGAAAAATATTTATACTTACAGCAATAAAAAAAGTGTTGAAAAACACAAGGAAAAAACAAACTTTAAAGAGATCTGATCAATTTAGGACCGGGTTCTGTTACTGTTCAGGACAGACGGTGGAGCCTGAAGGCAGCACATGGATCCATGTGTCTCCTGCAGGTTTGAAGTGAAGCCCATGTGCGACTGACACGTGTGATGGAAAAATGATTAAGGCAACATGTGCTAAAGGTTAAAACCTTTAAACCCTGTAAACACTGAATCACCAGGTTTAGGATGAGCTTGTTCATGTGCAGGTTGATTCACAGCTGCTGATCGATACAGCAAAATGGATTGTGTTTAAAGACGAAAGAAACAAGCTTAGTTTTTTTGGGATCAGTGATCTGAACTAGTCTACGTTCAGAAACCAGCAGGTTCCTTTTCACAGCATCCAAATCCTCAGTTCAAATAAACACAGTATTTAGAAAGATATGCGACAGATCACTAACTGGATCATCACCTGCAGCCGCTGTTCGGTTGTTAGAACCCAGATCAGGTGAGACGACCGCGACCGGTCCGTCACAGAATAATGAAAATCAGATGCTAATCTACTACTACTCTTCGGTTCGTTTGGTCCTGAACTCTGCTTTCAGTTGTCAGTTGGAAGGAAACGGAGCTGGAGAAGCAGAGTCATCGTCGTCAGACAGGAATCTGCCAATCGGTTCGGACGCGTCCGTCCCTTCGTCAGCTTTTACCACAAACAGGCTAAACTAAACACAAACACAGTTAATACAAGACATAAATGTGTTCACGCAGAGGTCTGGTCCTCCAGTCTGTGTGTGCGTTCCTGTTTCACACTGGAGACATGAAACAGCGTCTGGGTCTCTAAAAGTCATAAAAAAGACAAAGGGTTCTGTTGCATCCGGGTCCAGGTTGGCAGGGCTCAGGGCTCACTCCGGACTCCAGGGCCGCCTTAGTGCTGCTACGAGGCTTCAGCACCAACACTGTAAAGATCTCCACCCGTTCCTGTCACTCGTCATGTTAACGAGTGAAGTGGTTTTTACCTCGAAACCCTCTAAAACGTTGATTTGTCACACTTCCGGTAAACTGTATGATGCTGCATCAGTGGAAATGTTGAAAAATGTCTTCTGTGCAATATTCATGTACTATACAATAATCCTTCCCACGACTCCACACACCTCAGTTAAGATAACAAACTTAACTTAACCCACTGTGGGACCTGAAACCTGAACGCCTCGGTTCAAGCAGCATGTCTGTGGGTTCACAGGGTCTGCGCAGGTGGTTCCTCTGTCTCTCGTTTGGTGTTTTCAGAACACGGCGGTCAGTGCTGTCGGGTCAGAACTTTCCGTCCACTCATCACCTCTACAGCTAATTGTTGGTCTGGACCAGGAAACTTCTTCAGGAAATCTTAATGAAACACTGACGACGGTGAACTGAACATAGGTAGTTTGGTTTGGGTCTGAACCACCCTCCCACCCCCACGGACTGGGTGCTGAATGGGGGCGACAAGGCACTATCGGATCATCTGATTGGCTCCTCCTCCACCATGAAGGCGTTTGGTCCTATGTTAGACAACCTGTCACAGTAAAGGTCCTGGTGCTGGTTCTTCTCCATCCACAGTGACTCTTCATGAATAAATGTGTGGGCTAGGTTCTGGTACAGGATTAGAGGTCAGAGGTCAGGTGGATGTGATGGTTGGCGGCAGCAGAGGTAGGAGGAGAACAGGTAGCCGTTTCTGGAACAAGAACATTTAGTCAGACCAGTGAAGTGGATCAGGTCCGAGTCTGGACACACACTAAGTCACCTGGCAGCTGCTAGGCCTCGCTGGCACTGCTGTTCCTGTTCAGTTCTCGGATGCCCTGCAGAATTCTCTTCATGTGACCCACCTTTGTCACCCCTAGGTCCTGAACACACACATCACAATCAGAGAAAGCGTGGAACAAACCTTTAACTCGTGATCCAAACAGCCCATCGTCCATCCATTCATCCAGTGACGGTACCTTCAGGTCCCTCCTTTCTAGGTGGATGAGCTCAGCTCCACGAACATCATGCCCGATAAAGATGTCCTTATACTCAGTGAGACACAGAAAGTCCAGCCAGGCCCCCACCTCCTCCGTCCCCCACTGGTGAACTAGGACACCCACACAAAGAGGTTCAGGAAACCCGCAAATGACACAGACTCACCAGGTAGAGACAGACTCACCACGTAGAGACAGACTCACCACGTAGAGACAGACTCACCACGTAGAGACAGACTCACCAGGTAGAGACAGACTCACCAGGTAGAGACAGACTCACCACGTAGAGACAGACTCACCACGTAGAGACAGACTCACCAAGTAGAGACAGACTCACCACGTAGAGACAGACTCACCACGTAGAGACAGACTCACCAGGTAGAGACAAAGTAGTGCAGGCCTCTTTGTTCTTATTGTTTTTGTCTTTTTTGAACTTTGGAACAAGACGGAATTTGGTGCTCCGACTTCGTTTGGAAAAATCTGTCAAAGGCCCCTAAAGACAGAGATTAACAGTTCATCTAAAGATGTATGCACAACAAGCACTGGGCTGTAGTTTAAAACCAGTAGAACCAGTGATCTGAGCAACTGTTTACTTCTTGGTCCGAGGGGTCAATGACTGAACACAGCCAGGGAACATCAGCGAGTCGACGGAGCTGCTGAGCCACAGAGCTGAGAGCTGCATTCAGCTGCTCCTGCTGAGGAGGATCCAGCTGCTGCACAGAAAAAGGGAGAAGGCCTGTTACTGGGTCGAGTTCAGGACTGAGACCAGCACTGGTACCAGGACATAAGGACTATTTACAAGTTCGTAAACTTTTTTGTTCTGGCCCTAATCACAGGATTCATCTGTCTACCAGCTTCTTTTTACAAAAACTCAACAGAACCAAAAGTCCTCAGGACACAACAGTGTGTTCATTGAATTAATGGGTCTGTTGAGAACAAGAAAGCAAACCCAGGTAGAAGATGCAGTTCTAAACGAATGTGAGTAATGAATGAATTGCAGAAGATCTGCTGAGGACACAAACAGCCTTATCTGATGCGGTTACCATGGACATCTTCCCAGACAGCAGCAGCTCAGTCTCACTGAGCAAAGCTTTGACATTCCCAACCATCTGAAGCACCACGTTACAGCTCAGTGCCTGCAGAGACAGAGAGAGGATGTGAGGATGTGTGTGGGAACCAGCCGTACAGTCTGGACCAGTGGGACTCGTACCCCAGAGCTCTTGGAGTTGGCGTAGACCACGTCCATGGCCTTGGAGCTGGCATTGACAGCGTGAGCCAACTCCTGTTCCATACTGTGGTGAGACTGAGCCACCTCTCGAATGCTAAAACATCCAGACAACAAAGCTCAGAGTAAGAACTGGAAGCTAAAGCAGCTTCTGTGACATTAGTTCATCTCAAAGTGCGTGTCCCTCTTCTCGCTGACGTTACCTGTGTATGAGAGCTCCTGCTGCCTGACCAAACTCGCTGATGAGCGACGCCTCGTCCTCGGAGACGATCTCGGGCTGTGAGGAGAGGGGGGTCAAAGTTGGGGGAGTTCGGGGGAACTCACACTTCTGTTTGTCTTCCCACGACTTCAGCGTGCTCTCAAATGCCTGCGACATAAACACAGCGACAATCAGAGACCGTTTTCACATGGGACGGAGGTGAAAGGTGGAGGAGAGACGGCATCAGACACACTCACCCGGTCCCGAGTCAGAGTCTGGGTTCGGTTTTTGTGAACGATCTTAATGTAGCCTGGAGGCTGGATCCAGGCCTCCCCGTCCACCTGAACCGGAACACCTTCATCACCCAGGATGGTGATCTTCACTGTCCGACACTGACGCAGGCAGAGAGGGAGACGGGTGAGTAGACAGCGGGACAGGCTGACAGGCAGACAGACAGGCACACACCTGAGCGATGCGATGGTGCTGCAGGTTGATGACCCGCGACACGGCCATCTGCATGCTGCCGAACACAGCCACCACCTCCAGGATCTTATCATCGAAGGACGGAGCGGTGAACGTCTGACAGACACAGACACAGGCCATGACGTCACAGATCATCTGACGACCACGGAGGAACAGGCGAGTTCTTACGTCATCCTCTTTGGTTCCACCCCAGAAGTTGGTTCCTCCTGCGTAGCTCGGGATGTTGAGCACAGCGATGCCCTGGAGGCTGGGAAGAGGGATGGGACGGCCGTCACACTGCTCACACAGACAGAGGGACAGACGTACAGACAGGGACGTACAGACACACACACACACACACACACACACACACACACACACACACACACACACACAGTGTGTTACAGTAGCTACACGTTAACACTGTGGCCGACAAACAACCTCTTGGTTTTTTAATATCGAGTTGGTTTAAATCTAACAGCCAGCAAATAATTAACAACTGATATAAATTCAAATCTGATGATTTCTCAGACAAACTCCAGCTGCTGATCCAGCAGTTAATGTGATACTGTTTCAGTTTTCACCTCCAGTAAAACCCTCTGCTCCAGGTTCTTGTAGGTTCTATGCAGCAGCTCCTTGGTTCCCAACACTCCGTACCACATCATGTTCTTTGTGCGGCTCCTGGACACAAACAGGAAGCGTTATGTTTCTCTGTCAAAAGTCCAAAGTCATAACAGCACTCTATTCACGCTGTACCTGCACTTCTCCGGATGTTCGTCTCTCTTGTTGTTGAAGTCCAGAGAGATTTTAGCGTCCAGTCCGATCCCAAAGTAGTTGTTCATGACACATTTCTCTGTGTAGCAGTCCCTGGAACACACACACACACACGCAAGCGCACACACACACATACACACACACACACACACACACACACACACACACACACACACACACACACAGCGTCATAATGCATCCTCCAGCTCTTCTCTTCAAAGCTATGGGGCAAAAACGTCCTCACTCTGCTCAAAAACCAGAAGAATACAAGAACACACACACTGTTGCCAAAGTGTGGGCCACTCTAAATCTGTCCAGTTCACACCGGTCCTCCAGCATCTTAAACCACCTCAGCAGGAACCTGCAGGAAGCCCGACAGCTGCTGAGCACAGAGACCCACTCACATGTTGTCGAGGTCACAGCTGAAGGGGTCAGCGTTGACCAGCAGGCGGCTGATCACAGAGCTGCTGGACAGCGAGCCAGAGATTCCAGCTCTGAGACCTGCAGACACAAACACACTCATGTAACGATCTAAAACCGGCTGCGCGTCGGTGTCCCACGGGAACAGGGTCAGTTTCTTTCCTCTTAAGAGAATTAAAATATGAAAAAGGGCAACATTTTGTCACATGAGGGGTTTTCTGGGGCATCAGCCGGCCTCTAAGACTGACAGTCAGTACATGATGTGGGTTTATGGTCAGCTGTTTACCTGGATAGAGGATCTTCGTGTTGAGCATAGGCATGTTCTCCCTACTTCCTGTCTGGACAGGAAGTGATGCAGAGCTGCCCAGGGACAGGCTGCCTTTACTGATCAGCTTCTCACATGGCGTCTTACAGACTAGAAAGAGAATCAATGTAGGTCAACATTTATTCATTTCGCAAGAACATTCCTAACTTCAGGTCTCCAGGTTTAGGTTTACTACACACAGGATCTGAGACAGGCATCAATGGATCTGAGTTCCTCTTTCTCCTCCTAGCAGGAACACCAAGCAGCGTTACCTCTGCGTGTGCTGCGCTGTCTGCTGCTGTACGATGACTGCAGGGACATCTTATCCTCCTCCACCTCATCTTCCTCTTCCTCCTCCACGAGACCCTCGTCTTCCTCAGCTCGGCTCAGAGAGAAAACCTGCTGCTGCTGAGTCTGAGCATTCTGCTCATCCACAGCTGGATGACACACACCTGAGCAACTGCACCTGCCACCAGAGCCCACATGTCAAACTGACGCCTGACTCCCACGCGTACCTTTCTCTGTGTGCTCGATGATCTGCCTGATGGCTTTCTTCAGACTGTTGGCTCGCAGCATCAGCTGCTCTCTGGGTTTAAAGATGGCAGCAGAGGAAGCGGTGCTGGGCCGAGGAGAGCAGGGAGTGGAGCTGAGGGGGGCGTGAAGAATAGGACGGGGATGAAGAGGAGGCGGCAGGATGACCCCGTCAGCCTCCTCCTGCTCCTCAGCTATGGTTGGGGGAGGAGCCGGCGGGAGGACGGTGGAGGCCTGAGACTCTTCATTCAGAGTCTTCAACAAAGAGTCCAGTTTCTCCTTCAAGACGCCACACTGGAAAACAAAAGCACCAGAGGTGGGACGTGTATCCTGATCTGTTACTGGACCGTCTCGGCCTCACACTGGTGGATGCTCTACCTTCTTGGCCATGGCCTCGGACTCCTCTGAGCTCTCTGTGTTCTTCTCATAGGCTTTACCAACACGGGCCACAAAGTCCTTCACCGTCTCACACAGAACCCTACACACGCACACACACACACGCACACACACAGAGACCCAGACACACACACGCACGCACCTTACTATGGAGTTCCAGAAGGTTTCTGTAGTTCCCGTTGTTCTAGTACAGCCGACATCGTCAAGACTTTACTTTTACTGTAACAGGCAGAGTGGAGGTTGTACCTGGCTGAGGAGATGACGACAGAGTGCTGGTCTGAAGTCAAAATCTTTGACAGGTGAGCAGCCACAGAGTCCTCATATGTCAGGATCTGTTGAACCTGTATCAGACAACACAAACAGGGGCAGATTGTGCTTGTGTCAGATCTCTGAACTGTCTGAACGGACTACTCATGAACCAGGAGTCTCACATGAACCACAAACGTGATGCAGCTCCGAGTTGCCACACAGTGGAGTTTCATCAACAGACACATGATGTGTCAACATAGTCACCAGACTGAGGTGGGAAGGAAGTCATTTCCCGTTACCTCGGAGTCGTCGCTGCAGTCCTCAGTGACAGTGGAGGCAGAGTGTTGCCGTGGAAACTTGGTCTCATAGACCATGATGCTCCACCTGTAGCAGATGAGAGAATGTTTACGCCTCAGCTGAGCTACAGGATGTTACACCTGCACCATCCTACCTGTCCAACATCTTGGTGCTGGCTCGCTCCAGTTTCTCTAGTATCTGAGGCAACTGGGTGTCATCGTCACAGGCTGAACCCCAACCCAGGACCCGAGCCAGATCATTCCCAGTCCCCAGAGGAAGAACCCCAAGCTGACACTGGAGTAGAGATGGTGACCCAAAGACACAACATGGCAAACGTTATCTACGTCCACAGCAGCAGGGATGAAGCTGACCACGGTGTGAAACTAGTTTCACCTGTTTGTGCAGTGTCAGAGTGTCGATCTCAGACAGGACCCAGCCAACGCTGCCGTCTCCTCCACAAACCAGAATCCTGAACGTATCAAACTTCTGGAAAAGCCGCAGGCTGACACAGAAAAGCAAGATTCAATGAGTCCATAGAAAACAGGTTTCTATAACATGAACACTTACGCACACTCACCCCAGGTGTGGGCCCCCGTTCATCAGGTCGAACACCTGCGCTGGGTTCAGCAGTTGTTTGAAGCGACGCAGGAACTTGACGCCCTGATTGTCTCCACTCTTAGAGTTGACAAAGACCAGTAGGGGACTGGTGCAGGACGGAGGACACGAGGCCTTCCAGAAACCTGCAGACGGCAGCAGAACAGGAGCTACGTCAACAACAGTGACTGTAGATGAGCTGAAGTCAGAGACGTCGGAGCCGCACCGTCAGAGTCGATGCTGTTCAGAGCAGTCGGAGGGATGACGGACACCTTACACTGACCCAAAGGACACTTAGGGGACAGCTGCTCCTTACAGCCGGAGTGCACCTGTACAACGGGACGGCAGTAACTGACTGGAAGTCTTCATCATAAACGTAAAAGGTTCAAGATATGAATCATTTTGCCAGGCGATTAAAAAGTTAATTCACAGAGAGAAAAGGAGGACTTGAAAACATGACAGAACAGTTGTACCATGGAGACCTGCGGGTGCAACTTTTAACAGTGGCTTTATCTCAGTCTCTTTCTCACCATGGCTTTGCACCAGAGGCACCTCCAGTCCTGCAGGCGCAGAACGCTGCCACACGTCTTATCGCACACGCTACATTTAGCCGAGACTGGCAGGTTCCCCTCCAGCCACTGGTGAGGCATCGACACCTGCAGGCACAGTGCTCAGAGGTCAGCGGACCGAGACCCAGCCTTTACTGACTCCGTTAAAACAGGGGAAAACTTCCTACCCCATCTTCATCCTCGATTATGTCCTTCCCGATGGAAGCCAGTGTGGTCCACTTACAGTTGTTGGTGGCTCGGACTGCGCAGCGTTTATGGGCCTTAAACTTACACACTGCAACACACAGAAACACACATACAGACCAGAGCGCAGAACACATGTGTTCATGCTCAACGAGCTGATTGGATCAGTCTAACGGACTGAAGGGGCTTTGTACACCTGACACATATGTGGCTGCGCGTGTGTGTGCGTGTGCGCATGTTTGTTGTTACCTTCACAGGACAGACCGTGTGATGTGACTCCTGACAGAGCCTCTTTGCAGACATTGCAGTACGTCGGTCTGGCGTGAGAGCAGGCGTACCAGTTGTGCATCCCACTGAAATGGTCCATGCTGTACTGGGTGGACTGGGACAGACACACATGGTCAGTAGCTCCTACTGGGACTCAGAGTGTGCCTTATTCTGGGAATCACAGACAGACCTCATAGTTTTGTCGGTTTTGGACACTGCGAAGAGCTGCCATCCATTCCTCCATCTCCTTCCTGTTGTCTGCACACAGGATCAGACGTCTGCAAGGGGTGATCACCTGCACAGGTACACCTACAGATTAACATCTGCACTTCCTGCTCAGTGACAGCTGCAGGAGATGCTCAGCAGCACCTGCTCATCCAGTTCTTAAAATAATTTTAAAATAAAACTGTGTGCTGGACTTTGAATGTAGGCGTGTTTTCCAGAGAAACTTCCTGTTGAGCTGCTGCACAATGACCCTTGCGTTCCCACACGGACACTCATATTATATTAGGTCTCATATTGTCTGCTTCTATGGATCCATTTCTTCTTCTATGGTGTCTGGGTTGATGATAAACTTTAATCATATTACTGTAGTACGTTTAAAGTGTTTGTAATATCAGACTCTTAACAAACACTGTTACTCAGCAATGCCTGGGAGCCGATCTATAGTTCGTGGGAATCAGATTTGGGTCTGACTGAACACTGACAGACGATTCTGCTTCCTTACATTGTTTCAATACCAACAGAATAATGCAGATGGATAGGGGAAAGTAAACACCAACAAACTAGTCAGCTGTGAGCTCCCGTCAAATCTGAGCAAACACTTCAATGTTCTCTGTCTTGTGGTCTCTGAGCCTGTGTGTCATCAGCCAAATGACCAGAACCACAGCGACTCCCCTCCCTCTGAGGCAGCAACAGCAAAGATGACACAGCTGGAACAGCATCTGTGGAGGATCAGCTGCATCCTTTCTCACACGTCAAACATTAGGCAGGATAGAAAAGGTTTGCTGAAACGCGTTGGTCTCCTATGATGAAACTATCATCCTGATAGGCAGAGTCTCCCACCTCCTCCTCCACATCTCGATGGTGACCTTCCTGCTCTGACACATTCACCCCAGTGGGTCGCAGAGGAAGACGACATGGATGTAGATGCGAGACAGATCCTCCAGCAGACTGAATGAAGCTCTGCACTGATTTATATTCCCAGATTCCTTCCCCTCCTGCCTCTGGCTCAGCACTGCCTGTTTTTGACAGAACCCTCTGTCCTGGTTCTCACACTCAGTGTTCCCTCTTTCTCTCCATCATTCCTCACATATTTTCTTCACTTAACTCTCAAACCAAGCTCATCTCCTCCACACACACACACACACGTATATTCATACGTATGTTCCTGTGAATAAAACTTTTCCCAACAGTTCCACCAGCAAGAGGTTAAATCTGGTGCTGACGCATTTACCAGAACCAGAATAAGTTTTATTTTACACAGTAGGATTTATCCTGGGGTACGATATAAGTAAGTATATGTTAGCTGAAAATACAGAAAGCAGAGAGAGAATTCTAATGATAGTATGAATATTGGTCAATTTCAGATGAAAAAAATACAGTCGTTTGATTACAAGCTCTCGTCTCACACAGATGGAACAAAGATCATCAGATCAGATTTCAGTCATAATTAAACTGGATTTTGTGGGGTTTTTTTTCTTTGACTCGACAGAATCTAAATTGAGACACTGACACACCTTCAGTCCAGCGCGACCTATATTTAGTAACGTCTCTGTTTACAGGACAGAATCCTGACGCCAGGACACAAACGACCTTTGACCCCCTTGGCATTGAGTCACAACTTAAACCAGTGAAGGTCTAACAGTTTCTAGTCTGCTGTCTTACCAAACACAAGTCCAGAAGGATCCACACCGGCTGTGAAACTGGTCCGGGTCCACCTTAAAGTGCCGCTCCTCTGGGTTCTAGGTTAAAATAATGTCTGGACTGGGTTCTGGTTTTCAGTCTGAGGCTGGTACATTGATGGTCTCAGTCTCTCTCTGTTTCTCGCTCTTCACTAACCCCTCCCACATCCTCTCATATGACTCAGACCTACTTCCTGTCAGACGTCACGACATCCCAACCCCAAAGGGGGTGAGAGAGAGAAAGAGAGAGAGACACACACACACACACACACACACACACACACACACGCACACGCACACACACACTGAGCCGAACAGCAGCTGTGTTTAATAGGAAGCCAATCACAGCGTCACACACAGTGTTTGCTATAAATACACACAGTGCTGTTACAAAAACCTCAAGCCTCAGGAAGTCACTGTGCTTTACACAACAAGACAACAGACTAGGAGAAATGTTTCCTCCATGTTCACAAGTGTTTGTTAGACATGTTTCCAACCACCTACAGACAACCTATGAAACCAGGTGGATCTGGTCTGACTGCAGCGTTGGGCTTCGCTGTAGTATGAGATTCACCTGAATGAACTAAATCTGAGGAAAACATTTCACACTCCTGTCAGAATAAGCTCTTGTATATATATATGTGTATATTTTATTATATATATTATTGTCTGTCATCTTCTCTTAGTGCATTTGTGCTGATGCTGGGCCCCGAGACTCACTAAACAAACCTTGTTGTATAACTACAATGACAAGTAAAGAGTCTTTAGCTTATCTTTATCTCTGGAGCTAACGTGACCAGATGATGGTCTACAGATCTGCTCTGTTTGCTGAAACGTGAACTTACAGTAAAGCTATTGTTGACGTTCTTGGTGCTGGACTCTGCGACGCTGGCGTCAGTCAGATCCACTTCATCAAAGATTATCGACTGAAGAAAAAGACAAGAAACTAGATCAGATAAGACATAAACACTGAGATCAGCCTGAAACACAGACCAGCGCTTGGACAGAGTGGGTCACCTTGGAGGTCTGAGCGTAGTACAGAGTTCTCCCTCTCAGTTTGAAGTATCGTCTCTTCCAGCGCTGGAATGAATTGGTTTGTTTCATCAGATTTCCCTCCTTCAGCACCGTCTGCAACGTAGAGTCAGAACACTCAGCTTGTCTTGACCCACACTAGTGTGATATGTGAGGGAGCAGAACCATGAGCATCCTCAGTGTAGAACAGGGCCTTTAAGGGGAGCCGCTTGCAGCAGCTCTACTTTTTGTTCTTTGTTATCACAGTTTTTCATGGATACAGCATCATGACATAACTGGACACCTTTGTTATCAACAAAGTCTGAATATTATGAGAACAAGGTTGTAAAACGGTTACAGCAAAGTCAGCAATAAAACCTATAAATTAAATTAAACCAACCTGTGAGTACAAGAAGGCCGATGCTACAAAGAAAATATTTAATCTTTTCTGATCCTGAAGATAAAAAGTAACAAGGCCTGAGTATGTTTGAAACCAGTAAATCACTGGTAAATTTGGGTGTTTGTCCTGATGTGAAGATCAAAAATCAGATGTTTCCTCTGAAGACAACTAGTTTTCTGCATGTCCAGAACATGTAGCATCTGGACGACTGGCTCGAGGTTCTACTAGAACAGAAAGTGCTGTGGTCAACTGAAAATAACCTTGTCCTAAAATGATGGTCTTGTGATGATGTTTGACGAAAGCAGCCCCTCAAACCCAACCACGAGCAGAAGCAGCCGGCTCTGGGGTCAATCAGCTGAGTCTGTTACACAACATCCCACAAACTGCATCACTGACACAAGATTTATCTGGAACATCTAAACAATTAATTACACATGCATCCGTTAACCCTGATAACAGATGTTATGCAAGGAGCAGAATCATGTTTTCATGTGAATGGATGATTGTGGATGGACCTTCTGACACGGGCTCATCAGGGACAGTGACCTGAACAACTTTCAGTCTCCAGAGTAAACGTTTAGGTGACGCTCATGAGTTCCTAAGCAGAAACCCTTGACCCCAGGCAACATCCAGTAGCGGAACAAAACCTGACGGACCAAGAGTCACTAGACGTTATTTCCCACATGATTTCCACATTCCCACTTGCTTGTTTTGACTCAGAATGTGAAATCTCCAAAAACACTGCTTAAAACAGAACCTGCAGCTCTGGAGCCTCTTCCTGTGACTACAAGTAACCACGCTGCCTTCAAGGACCCACAAGAAAAACACCGCGATGCTGCCTTCAGGTACTCAGAGATGCATATGGGCTTCTGTCCACAGATGGAAGAGAGACAATAAACTATTACACACGCAAATAAACGAATTAAACGAGACACGTAATTAACAAAGACCGTCTCATCTCTCTCGGTTTTATTGACAATTCTGAACTGTGATGCTAATTAACACCAGCACATAAAAACAGTCATATTAGTGGAAATTAGATATAAAGTATATCTTATAACTGATGTGTTTGGTTTGATAAACGTAAGATGGTGTTTAGTTCTGAATCTAAAAATTCTGAGAATCTCAATAATAATTAAAGAAAAATTCTGTCTCATTAACAAGGGGCAAAGTGGAGCCGGACCGGACCGGGCCGGGCCGGACTCGTCAGCCATACGGGTCGCAGAGCACCGTTTTACAACCGGCGAATCGTCTCCCCGACATGTTCTCAGTCGTGACGCGCACGTGAAACCCCTTCTCGCGCGGGTAACGGCAGGAGACGGCGGGGCTTTCCTCTGGGCCTGCGGGCGTCCAACTAGCCCGGTTAGCCTAGCATCGACTTACCGGTGGCTGTCGGTCCAACGAATCGTCATTTCTGACCCCGTCCTTCACTCCTGTGTTTTTTCAGTGCTCGTTTTATACCGTTCCTCGCGTATAACCCCGTTTAGACGCAGAGGTTTCTACTTTAATTACATTACAATTGCCGCACGCTAATTTGTTCATTACGGTAAAACAGCACGTAAAACGTAAGTTCTGGGACAGCTACTGAAATGAACCGTTTTATATGACGTCATTGCCCAGTTTTACTGTAGACGCTGAGGCAAAATGTTCATGTTGAAGCACCGATCCGAACTCCATAGAACCGTCGTCGGATTTAAAAGTGCTTTAGGAAATTGCACATTTACGGAAGTTTAAACAAGTTTAAAGACCGATCTTCACTTTGTCTTAGGAAACTAAGTCGCGCTTGTTCAGCTCAAACGTCCCTCTCGCGGACTGTTTTCGCCGCTCCGCCGCCGACCGTTACCGGTAGAAGCGGAGGACGAGGGCGACGCGTCCGACCGGTGAGAGCGAACGACGGGACGGACGCGTGCGACATTCGGTCAAAGCCGGACGGTGCAGCGGTGCGAGTTTGTGGGGGAGAGGTGGAGAATCCCAGCGGAGCCGGTTTCCATTGTCTCTTACGGAGACGACGTTCACCGGGGGGTTCGCGCAGACCTCCGCGGGTCGCGCTCCCCCTCGGGCCGCTGAATGAAGCAGGCACCGCCGCCGACAGCGTGCGGCACTGGAGCCTGTCTACCTTGCTGCGGATCTGGCCGGATGTCGACACTTTTCGGATGAGTTTCTGCGGTGTTCCGGGCTCCTGCTCCGGCTCGCTGTCCGAGGACTCGTCAAAGCACCGGGCCGCGATGGACTCCGGTCCCCCTGCCTCCGCCATCCTTCCATCAGACCCCCGGGGAGGACAGGAGAGGGCGCGCGCCCCCCGGCGGCCAGGATCAGAGAGCGGCGCGGAGCTGAGACAGACGTTCACTGACCTCTGGTGGTCAAACTGCGGAACTACGTTTCTCATTCACTTGCGTCTTTTACCGTAAAACTCAAACCACGTATTGCGTTTCTGTTGCAGATATGACGTGCATATATATTATTTTCATCTCAAACAAATGTTTATGCCTCCTATGACAGAGTAACTATAGCACTGGCACCGAATGAACAACATGATATCAGACAGATGTGGAATTCAGCTGTCAATCATTTTTAATAACTAATTTATTTCACAATCAAACTATAGACTGACAACAATTATTGTTATTGTGCAGCTAATGACCATATGTGTGATTCGTATGCGTAATTGGTACGTCCTCCCAGGTGTACTCAGGGGAACACACCAGAAGAACCTTTGTTCTGCTTCGCTGACTGTAATAAATGTGTGACTGAGGACACCGTTTTTCTAAAAGGTTCTCTTGAATCCAGATGAAGTCTTTATTTAGTTTGTCTATGGGTGTTTGGTACCAGGTACCTTTCCCCTCTGTGTGATGATTATGATGATGCTTTGATGTCACCATCATCTGAGTGAATCACAATCTGTCTTCTTCTGTCCTGGGTTTATCTCCTCAGGAGACTGTGTTCCCTGTAGCATCTCTTCTTATGTCATGATTATACATATACATGATTATATTTAGAGCCCATTGCTGTTGATTCCCCCCGTCATCTCCATGTGAGGTGTGTGTGTGTGTGGACTTTACTATGAATTATTGAGCTTCTAACATTGGTCAAAGCTACCGTGAGTCCTTCAAACCCATTATACGCTATATATACGCTACGTGGATCTATTCAGCAGAACCTACATCACATTTACACCTACAGAGGAAACAGGAAGATAAAATCTACAGTTTGACACAAACTTAGAAGCCTCTACATTTGTATTTCGCTCCACATCTGATCCTCATATCAAACACAGTTCAGTCCAGACCAAACACGTTAAACTGAGCTACGGACCAAGTCCACTCTAAACATGTTCTTATGGGCCACCATAGAATTGACTGAACGTCAGATCCGGGTCCACAGCAGCGCCCCTACAGGCGGCAGAGGAAATGACAGGCACAGACATGGTTGGTGCCGTTAGTTCTGAGGATGATGATTCGAACTTAAATCTAAAGAAGCTGTGGGTTGAACTGTGTTTGCCTTGGGTTGTGGACGGCGCTGGACCACAGGGGCAGCTGGGTCCGGTCTCAGGCCTCCGTGGGAGACTCCTCATCATCCCCGTAGACGACCCCCTTCAGGTACGCGCGTTTGAAATCCTCAAAGACCATTTCATCAGCGTCCCTGATGGACAGACGGGTCAACAGAGTCAGGGAGGATCCACTGATCGGTTCGGGACCAAAACCCACTGTTTACTGTCGCTATCGAGCTGAACTCCAGCATTTAAAGGACGGTTTTCTCTCACCCGTCTCTGGCTGAAGGTCCGGGACGAGCAGGTCAGAAAAGACAGAGAGAGCGTGTGAGGACAT